>NC_085879.1:625000-652500 GCF_034702125.1 Engraulis encrasicolus
TCCTTCCACTCTGAGATCATGAGAAGCACTGTAAATCGGATCGCAATTACTAATTTGTTTGGTCAGTGTGCCATTTTCCAGATGGTATTCTTGTTTGGGTTACAGTAAGTGGGTAAATCAATCAGTCATGGCTCAGGAGTCTGAGATCAGGAGGTAAGTTAAGGTCAGCAAACATTATAAACCCAATCCAGGCACCGAGAGAGAGAGAGAGAGAGAGAGAGAGAGAGAGAGAGAGAGAAAGAGAGAGAAAGAGAGAGAGAGAGACACACCGGCATTTGGAAATTTAGGCAGGGCCCATGAGGACCGTGGCAGAGAAAAATAATGGTCAACAAGGAAAGGTCCCCGGATCAGTTTGACTGAGGAGTCCAATTAATGCACATAAGCGGTCCTGAAGGAGTCTTAAACAGTCCACACAGCTCCAGTTGGAAGATGCCAGTTGTTGCTGAAGGGCACACTAAATGTGCTTTTCATTGTGCTCTTTATTGAAATAAAGACATATTTTTACCCGGGCGCACCACACATTTTGTAGTGTTTTGTAGTGCAACACTAAGTTGAACCAAAGTTATGAGTGTTAAATTCCACTCTCTAAGTGTTGAATAAGCATTGCAAAATTCTGTGTGCTTGATTGTGCTCTGGTGTGCTATAAAGACCTTGTACTGCCCGCAGCAGGAGAAAATCAAGACATTATTTTTCTAAAAAAAGAAGAAAAAGAATAAAGGAGGATACCCCATGTGCTTATAGGAGTTCACTGCTATGTAAATAGAAGGCTGTCACTGAGGTGATCACCTCGCACAAACCCTCACAGACATTTACTGTTATGTACAGTTAACATCTCAACAGTAGCTTTTCATTACCCCCCTGCTGCGTGTGCGTGTGCTTGTGCGTGTGCGTGTGCGTGTGCGTGTGCGTGTGCGTGCCTGCCTGCCTGCCTGTCTGCGTGCATGCGTGCGTGCATGTGTGTGTGTGTGCGCTTGTGATAGACAAAATATATTCATAGTATCTTACTGTTAAAGAGAAGAAGGACTGCTGACAGGGACAAACCATCTGTAAGTCATAAAACCACATGGGATCATTTTTATGGCTTGGAACATTGATGATCCATGTAATTTGTCTTTGTGTCAGACACCAACGAGTAGGAAAATCCAGCAGTTGATGGAAAGTGGTGGGAGCACTAGTTCATAAATCGTGTTTTGATCTTTTTATTACATTATTTCCCTCACTCATCATGTGGGATAACACTCACACTTGCCATCTGGCAAGAACTTCAGATTATTTCACGCCAAGGTCACCTTATTAGCTGTGGCCATTCATCCTGAAGATTATAGGAAGGTAACGCAGAATCCTTGGCTCCTCAAAGGGAGAGATTGGTGAAATGCTCCTACCCTTTATATGAACTGACATAGATTGTATAGACGTATAGACTAGAGTAGAGTAACACTTATTAATTCCCGAAAAATTAAGGTGTCTAGCAGCATGCATACACAATACACAAGACATTGTACACAGTATTGTTATTGTACAACATATTAAACAGACAAGTATAGCACACGCTTACATACATTTAGCCCTAGGTAGATCACACTAAGCGTGCCAAGACAGAATGAAGTGTTGGTATGGACGAGATCTTCCAGCACATTCTAGCCGAGACCTTACGCAACTGCAGTGTGCAGACAGACAGCAACAGAGCTAAAAAAGCGATTTATTAGCTCAATCAGAGGTCTATCATTTCCAGGTGTCGGGTCTGGAGGTTTACGAGCTCTGCTATCTGGCATGCACTTAGCCCCAGTGGCGGAACAAGTGCATACAGGGCCCCAGAGCAAAACACTGATAGGCACCCCGCAAATACCCTGCCATAGTCCATATGTCCCCCACCATCACTACAAGAGGGCCTTGGGCCCAGGGGCAAATTCCCCACTCGCCCCCCTATAGCTCCATCCCTGCTCATCCCCCCTAACCCTCATTCCCGTCAGGTCATGGCCAGGTTACATACTTCGTCATTGTGTGGACAACTGGCAAATATCTCCTATCATACATAAAATAGCCTAATAACACAATATCCTTCACTTACCACGTTTGATAATAGTGCTCTTGCCACCTGGCAAGAAGCCTCAAATACAGTACTTGGTAGGGGTGTCGTTCATGGAGGTAAAGTGTGACTGAGTCACCAGGGTCCCATGTATATACTGTACAGGTAGGTGACCCAACCCGATTTATGTCAATATACTGTAAGGCTGGGTTGGTCCGTTGGAGATGTTTGTGCAAAGGGTCCTGAGTGCCCTGGTACAGACACCCCTGGTACTAGGTCCACCCTTTTATCTGTGGACTGGAGGAGGCCATTATACCCACTGAAGATTACAAGGAAATAAAACAGTAAAATGCTATTACAATGTACAACAAAAAAGAATGAGGCATTGTTGTAACTGGTCTTCTCACGCAATGCAAACCCGCCCAGACCTGTAACCTCAGCTACCTAAGAATTGGCAGTGACGGTTCTGCCCATTTGGAGGCCCTTGGTGAAGTATGGACATGGAGCCCTCCTTTAAAAACGATATGCTGACTGTTGGGGCCCCTTTAGAGGGCAGATTACCTTGTCTGCCTAAAAGTAAAACCGTCTCTCAGTATTGGAGACAGATGTGTTTACCAAATGAGCTAAAGGCCAAGGTTGTTAGCTCAGTCCGTACATATCTAAGTCACAAGAGGGATCTTTTCCAATGTTCCGTGCCCGAGTTGTGCTAACTGGAATCCTTTACAATCACCCCATTAAACCTCACGGCATCACTGTTACCATAGTGGAAGCCCTACACAGTCCAGACCCAGTCTCTTACTTTGCCACAGTGTTATATGGTGTCCTGTCAATATAGCCTACCTGTCTTGCTGAGCTACAAATTGCTCAATTAGACCTTGGGTTTTAGCACTAACAGGCTGTTAACAGGCTACTGGTATGTTGCTTATTCCGACGAAACACCTCTTTTTGACAGTAAAACGGTGACAAATAAAAACAAGTCCAGCTTCGGAAACAGTAGTTCATAGATGTCTTTTCATTCGTCGTTCTACTATTACACAATTTTCCGCACTTACCATGTTGAATAACAAGTGCACTTGCCACCTGGCAAGAACACCCCCAACATTTGAGGCCAAACTTAGCCTGTTAGCTGATGACTGGGAGCCATGACTGGGAGCTAGCAGGATGCTGTTGTGCCAAGGAACATTTTACAGAGCTGGCTTCAATGGCTATAAAAGGTCTCTTAAACAGAGTACACGGGTGAGTGTTTTCAACCATGGTATGGGAAACATTAGCAGGCCTTGAATTTTTGTGCACGATTGTCCATAAACATTGACACTTCCACTTTGCAAGTCGTAACTCACAGTGTCCTACAGCTGCGAGAGAATTTCATATGCAACATAGCAGAACATTTACATGTCGGCCAGATGTTCAAGTGCTCTCAGATCCATTACGCAAACATTTCAGGCTCCCCATTCAGATTGCCCATTTCTTGTCATGTCGGCCTAACAGCCTGGCACTCTAAAACAACTCTGAGAAATATGCACACCAGGCAGCCACACTTGCAGAGGTATTAAGCAATCAAAAACACCCCTCGCAGGGGGTGCTGTGGTGCGCAGCACGCTAGGCGCCCCATGTTTGGGCTTGCATATCCACGGGGAGCCCAGTTCAAGTCCGGCTGGGGTCATTTCCCAATCCTCTCCCGTCTCTGTGTCCCAGTCGCTCCATCTCACACTGTCCTGTCAATTAAAGGCATAAAACACCCTAAAAAACAGCTTTAAAAAAAATAAAAAAAAACACCCCTCACACAAACATGGGTGGGTTTTAACCAACTGGTAAAAAAATTAGCAGCAAATGGTAATGACAAGACAGAATGCTAGGGAACATGGGAACATGTAGACAACCTCTTCAGCATATTTATGATAAATTGGTGCCATTTAATTCTGTCACATAACATATGCGAGGACAAACCATAATTACAAACTAGCCCATCGTAATAAATCTCTACTTTAATTAATCACTGCTTTTAGCAGCTTCAAGAATCCATGCATTTCCACAGAATTAATTTTCCAGTCCGTTTCTATCTTGCCATTTCCTATCCTAATTTGCACTAGTCAATCTACTTATCGCGACTTAATCAAAGATGGCAGCAACTGGTGAAGTTCTCCAAGGCGCAGCCTGCAAAAATGACCCTGTATCTAAGTTCTCTATGTCTCGTTTTACATGTCAATAACCCCACGACTCTATGAAATGAAGTATTTAGTAACTTTGAGCCTTATAAATGGGTGTAAAATAGAGATTTAATATGATGGCTAGTTCGGTGCCGACCCACTCACAACAGAAGCCCAATTTTAGCTCGGCTAACTAGTGCTGGATTCTGAATGCAGGGCACGTATGGATGTGAGGTATGTGGCAAAATTTAGCTCTCAGCATCATGCTTTACAAAAAAGACCATTTTACACCGGATTTCTCCATTAAATCCAGTTCTAAAGAGTTTTGCGTGCCAAAACAAGCAAAGAAAAATGGAAACAGTATTTGACAAAGGCTGCCTCCACCACATCAATTTGTGTGTATACACATACTTCTACAGTGTCTCTGTGGTACTTTGGTTAGGGGGTGTAGGTTGCACTTTAAAGACCAACTTCCGATTAAACACAATTTTACTCACTCCTTTTGAAGATCGGATGGTCAGCCCAAGTTAAACTCACTTGCAAGGCTCTCATAGCGGTGCGTCACCTCGCCTGGCTGTGTTTCCCGGTGTTTCCCAATTTACATCAATAATGCAGAGAAACGAGCGAATCACGAAAGCCTTTCTGTGTTGCGTCACGTCGAAAGAAGGCGTTGGCCACAAAGGTTTATGTCAACCCAGTTTTCTAAAAACATGTCAAGTAATTTTTTTCTGCTTGTTTTCAATACAAGCAACGTCTGGTGGCCCGAAATCTAGCTTAGCTTAGCTATCAGCTGGTTGCTACTCTCAGGTACACACACAGCACAAAGCCTCATCCATAGAGCAAGTCCACTGTGGTTGCTCCGTGCCTGCAGCTCGCCTAGGGGTCGCTGTCGAAAGAGCACAGCCCTGAATGGAGCATGCACGCCTCCGTTGGCGCCCCTATAGTGCAGTACCACCCGGGGAAGTGGCGACTCTGTTTCCCATTACATTCGCTCCAAGAACAGGAGGACTGAGCCAATCAGAGACGCATTTCTACGAGAGCTGGAAGAGTGAGCCAATCAGAGACGCATTTCCACGAGAAACACGGAACACCCTCTCGTTTCTCCACAAGCCACCTTGCTGGCTTTCAAAAACGGCTTGAAACAAAGCAACCAGAACGTTTTTTAAAACAGGACCAACGCGTAACACATTCAATAACAATGGGGAACACAGCAATATTAATCAAATGACGTTGAGAGGCCATCTTTAAGTAATTGCCAACAACAATGTGCAAAGTTCTTCATATAGGTACAGTATACTTTCTTCATTCTTTTCTTCTGTTGTCTTGTCATCCCCAGTTGCATGACTTTCTGCCAGTCCTGGCTGTGCGTCTTCAATTTTTCAGATTCTACATTCCTATCTTTTTGACCGCACATGGAAGTCTAACTGCATTATATCTTTCTTTACAGGCATGACCTATATACATTCATTTATAAGTGTAAGGATTGATGAGAGTGCACCCATGAGAATACCTAACTTTTTCTCTTCATTGCAGTATTGCCCTTGCAAAATCATCATTTGTGCTTACAGGCCTAACATCATACCAGCATACCCAGTGGCTGTGTGTTGTGTCTATTCATATTAGTTTAATGGGAGTAGATTCAAGGAATATGGAGACATATTCTGGCCTTGTTTGCACAGATCCAGACCTACCTATTAGGCCTACCTATTTATGTGCATTTGGACCAGTTGCTTACAAAAAGAGTGCATGCAAAGGAAATAGTACATTTCTGTGTTGTGCTGAGATGTACACACAATTAAAAATACCTGTTCACAATACTGTTTGCGAAAAGAAATATCTAGATAGGCCTATACAAACGGCAACATGTACACAGGGTCTTAAAGGGTAACTATGAAAGGTTAACGTGACAATGCATATGACACGGCCCATTGAATCCCTCATAGCTGATGGATAACTGAGAGAGATGGCACATGGGACAGAGTGACAGAGAAAGTGACAGCCAGTGGCAAGGTCTGAAACATCCTTGCCTTGAAGACAGCCTCTCTATACTTCTGACAGTTGGCTATTTGTGTAGAGGCGATTCGGCGAAATTCTCCGAAAACACTGCGGGCAATAGCCTGAGTGACCTTGGCCAGGCTGAAAGTCCAAAGAAGACATTGCAGGGAATGTATGCATTTAAAATGGCGTGAGAAAGATGTCTTCTTCAATTTCTTTAAGTGGGCTGCGGATGTTCTCAAGACTTGAAGTTTTTCTCTTTTTTTACACTGAAGGTCATCCTGAAGAATGGGATATCTCTCACTTCTTCTTCATCTCCCTCTCTCTGTTTCCCTTTCTCTTTTTTCTGTTTCTATTTCTATTCTCTCTCTGACTCTGTCTCTGTCTATCTCTCTGACTCTCTTGTCTGTATCTCTCTTTCTCTCTTCATCTGACCACCCCAAAGCACCAAACTTGCTTCTCTCTCTCTCTCTCTCTCTCTCTCTCTCTCTCTCTCTCTCTCTCTCTCTCTCTCCCCCCCTCTCTCTCTCTCTTTCTTTCTCTCTCTCTCTCTCTCTCTCTCTCTCTCTCTCTCTCTCTCTCTCTCTGCAATCTTTGTAATCTGTGTGGAATATAGTTATTAGAATTGTTTTTTTTGGTACCCAGCCCTTTGTACCAAGTATTCCATACAGAGCATGAGTATGGGTGATACAAGCTATAGTCTAGATCACAAGGATACGCCAAAAAACAACAACATAAATATGCACATCAACTGTATCACAATCAATGTTGCAGCGTTAATTCGACCGTTGGGGTGTACTCTGGAGCCTGACTCTCTGTGTGTTGAATCAATACTGCATTTTACTGCTCTAGCCTACTGTGTATTACAGAATCTGTAAACGGGTGGGAGACGTGACGCCCTGTTTTTTCGTAACATTGGTTAAAAACCTACAAAACTGTTATTTTTCCTTTAAAAAACAAATGTCAATGAAAGAAGATGTGGTACATTATGTTTCATATTAGTCTTAGATGAGAAGAAACATTTTTGTTAAGATTTATGTACAGGTTTATATGTCAAATATCCTGCGGTGTGACTGTAACATTAATGAAACCTGGAATATAATATATATATAAATTAACCAACGACATTTTGAATAATGTATGAAGCATTTGGCATGATTGCATAAATATTAACTTCATATTAAGATATGTGAATGTGAAAAAAAATCAAGACAGTAATACTAACTACAAGTTCAATTTCGTAACACAAATTGCGTCCTGTGGGGTGACATGTATGTCAATGTTTGTGAATGGGCAGCTGCAAGGCCAACTACAAGGGTCTTAAAGACTGGCTCCTAACCAGTCAGTACCTCATTTATTGGAGAGTGCTGTGGAAGTTTAAGGTGACTCTTAACCTCTTAATATGTCTTCATATTGCAATCTTTCTGTCACGCAATGCTTAGGTTCATTTTATGGTGTCCTGTGGTGTGACTGCTCTTATAGAAGGAAAAAAAGTTTTTTTTATAAATGAAAACACATTCAGATTAAACACAATTTAAAAAAAATGGCAAAAAATAAGGTGAAATTCCACAGACCACTAAGTGCTTTATTTTTTTTAATTTTTTTCCAATTTTTATCCATCATTTTTTGTAGGAATTTGAAAAACTTTTTTTTTTTTTGCGTTACGCCCATAAACGTCAACCACCCAAACGTGACAGGCTATCCTAAAACAAGTGTTTGTAATAAGAAACCTATTGTTGAACTCTTACTCACACCCCAACACAAGCCCACATTGTATTGCCTCACAAGACCAAAAAAAAAACAAATCCAAAGAAAAAAACAGTCAATTGGGGTCCCCATATACATTGTATGCATAGAGCGGCCCTTGGTCATCCTAGGTCCAGTCAAAGCTGTCAAAACAGGGGACTTACACACATGGCGCATATGTCTGGATCTGGCTAGATCACTCGTAGTCTCTCCCAAGGTTGTGTTCAAGGTAAATTGCAGCAATTTCAGTATAAACACAGTTGTTAGACAAAACTGTGACAATACAAAAGCCAAGGAAGGAGGCAGATAAGTAACAGGAAATGACAGCACCATACAAATATTGAGAAAGTGCACTGGCAGACAGGAATCACAGATATACTATGTCAAATGCAAACAACCTTAGCAGTATAAGCCAGGAAGTGAAGTAAGTGTTATGTTAAAAACAGTCCTTATTACCTCGCATGGAATCTCTTCTGCTCATTACAGAAAAAAAGATAATGACCAACCATAGGAGTTTTCGTGCGTGTGTAAAATGAGAACTTTATGGAGTGCATTATGTATTTAAAAAAGTTTATTTGCAGTTGTAAAAAAAATAAATTAGAGGTTTTTCTGTTAAGCCTTTGGGCTTTTTTAAATGAATATATGGGGGGGGGGGGGGGGGGGGGGGTGTAGTTGATCTCATTACCATATCCAACAGGTAGTGAGTAAATTATATACTAGTGTATTGTGTACCAAAAGATTAAGTTACCTTATAAGGCTGCTGATACAAGGAGGCACGCTGTGAAGACAATATAAAACACCACGGCTTACCATTAGTGATTTGGAAAAATAATATAATTCTCTTCCTCCCCTCTCTGTAATTTGAAAATCTGCTGCCAAGCCAAGACAGGGGCATAACTGAGCAGAAACCTTTCGATTGCCCTACTTTTGCCAGCGAGTAATGACCTATTGACTATGACGGTGATCTTATTTCATGACTGCTCTCTTTTCCTCCTCTCCTTGCCTCTCCTCTCCTCTTCTCTCTTCTCCTCTCCTCTCCTCTCCTCTCCTCTCCTCTCCTCTCCTCTCCTCTCCTCTCCTCTCCTCTCCTCTCCTCTCCTCTCCTCTCCTCTCCTCTCCTCTCCTCTCCTCTCCTCTCCTCTCCTCTCCTCTTCTCTCCTCTCCTCTCCTTTCCTCTCCTCTCCTCTTCTCTCTTCTCCTCTCCTCTTTTCTCCTTTCCTCTTCTCTCCTCTCCTCTCCTCCTCTCCTCCCCTCCTCGTCTCCTCTCCTCTTCTCTCCTCTCATCTCCTCTCCTCTCCTTGCCTCTCCTCTTCTCTCTTCTCCTCTCCTGCTGGTCCTCCTGCTCTGTCTGTCTGTTTCCCACCTCTGACTCTATAGCTGACTCTGTTGCACTCTCTCTTCACAGAACTCATCTGATCAACTCTCTCTCTCTCTCTCTCTCTCTCTCTCTCTCTCTCTCTCTCTCTCTCTCTCTCTCTCTCTTTCTCTTTCTCTCTCTCTCTCTCCTTCTTCTTCTCTCTCTCTCTCTCTCTCTCTCTCTCTCTCTCTCTCTCTCTCTCTCTCTCTCTCTCTCGCTCTAGGGGTGGATGTGTGTCTAAAAGTATTTGAATTTTCCAACATCAGTCGCGAACGCAAAGTCAAAATACCCGGTGTTGAATGCGAGGAGACTTGAGGTGATGCTAGTGCTCTACAGCAGAAGGCTGGATGCAGCAGACGTCCACAGAGATGGATGAATGGATGCACTTCGTTTAAACCTTGATTTGGGCATCAATGTGACTGATCATCATCATAAGATCTCCAACATGAAAGGGAAGGGAAATTGATTTTCTGAAGTTTGCTTTTCCTGAGCTGAATGTTGTAAATCCTCCCCCCTCTCTTTCTTTTGCGGAAGGCCTTGGGATATGTACACTCAAGGGATATGTACAGTCGTACTTGGGGAAGAGGGGTATTTCAGATTATCTTGTCCGGGGCCCGGCCAAATCTATCAGTTCAGTCATCATATGACGTACAAGAGCCTTTTTTCATAGTTTGTCATTGGTTTACATCAGTGGCAGAGCAGGAAGCCACTGGAGTTAATGAGATTAAATAATTTGCAACTGTATGCCAGTGTGACATATTGTATAGCTGTCCTCTTTTTAGCATTTATAGTGACACTCAGCACTTGAAGTTGCAAGGCAGATGAAAAGGGATGAGGCAGATACTGTGTCAAGTAACCTTCACTAGCGCCACATGTCAAAATGTTGCTGCATAGCGTAGCAACACCCCCAGCAAAGCCTATGTAGCGGAAGCCTTATGTGTTGAGCAAACAGTAATGAAGACAACCCATCCCCCCCCCCCCCCCCCCCGCCACACACACACACACACACACAAAGATGTGTGTGCATGTGCACACACACACACACGCACAGGCACACGCACAGGCACACTCACACGCACACACACACACGTGTTAACGTGTGCGCGCGCACACACGTGTTAACGTGTGCGCGCGCACACACACACACACACACACACACACACACACACACACACACACACACACACACACACACACACACACACACACACACACACATGTTCATGTGCATTCACACACACACACACACACACACACACACACACACACACACACACACACACACACACACACACACACACACACACACACACACACACACACACACACACACACACACAGCTGCACTAATTTAAAAGTCAGCGAAGACCCTTCGATTAGAGTGTTATCGACTCATTATTTTGTTTTCCTGTCTCCGCATGAATGGAAGTCTTTGTTCACAAGTAGGTTGTAGCAACTGGCCTGCACTGTTGCAGCATGCACTCGCTTAACCATGGGTAAACTCTAAAGACAATATGACCGATCCTCTGTGAAATCCAAGTACCTTCGCTATGCCGTGTCTTCATATTGGAAAATCAGACCTGTAGAAGAGCTTTTATTTAGACCACTTGAGGAGATAGTTTTTATGAAAAATCCTCTGTGAAATGTGACAGGCATCCATTCACTGCACTTAATATTAGGACGTTTTAAAATGTGTAACAGTTGTTAGACAGAATCCTACAAAGCTTTGTTGAGCTGTCCCTTGTCAGTTAACAGATTTTCAGCTTTATAAGAATATGCTACCAAATATCAACCAAAACTTGGTTACAGACAAAACACTTTTTAAATACAGACAATTCCCAACAAATGTTCCAGTTTGATATATAATGTAGTATAATAAAATTTTCTTTGCTTAAAGGGGGACAACTTAGTTTAATGTTTGTAATGTGTCATTTATGCCCTGAATTTGCAGCTAAGTAATTCAGAACTTCATCTCTCTCTCTCTCTCTCTCTCTCTCTCTCTCTCTCTCTCTCTCTCTCTCTCTCTCTCTCTCTCTCTCTCTCTCTCTCTCTCTCTCTCTCTCTCTGTCTATCTGCTGCTGACTGCACACAGTACATTCCACAAAAGTAAAGTATCCTACAATTGTAGCAATTCAACAAAATGTAATAACAATTTGATTATTATATTGGAGTTATAAATTATAAGTAAAATAAAAAAGCCTTGTTGGTTTAGAGAAGGGTAAAATTAAATGACCTTAATATGTCAAACTGAGGTTCTTGGTCTGAACCATACCAAAGTCACTTAGAATTAATTATTTCACTTGGTGACCATCAGATTAGTCAGACCATGGGCGTCTGAGACTGGTTAGGTGCCTTGCTCAAGAGCACTTCAGCTGTGGTCTGGTCGGGCATTGAACTGGAAACCCTTGGGTTGCCAACCCAGTGCTCTAACCACTGAGCCGGCTGCCCCATGCCTCTGCTATGTTGTTTTTGAGTAACTGCCAGCGATTGGGTGAGAGCTGTCTAATCATTTCAAACCAGAACTGAGTGCAAACTTCCCACTTCTTGCAATCGCGTCAGATCAAATCTCTCTCTTAATATACAGACAGTCTCTGACCATACTGCATTCAACTCGCCCTCTTTAACACAACTCTGGACTCCGTTTCTCGATTCTTGTCGTTGCTAACCGTCTTAAGTCGGTCTTGAGTTGGTCGTAAGTTGCTCTTGAGTTGGTCTTAAGTTGCTCTTGAGTTGATCTTAAGTTGGTCTTCAGTTGGTCTCTAGACGCAAGACCGACCGAAGTCGCGACCAACCTTTGGACGTACGTACGTACGTTCTCAGACACGAGGAAGTCTTCGGAAATGCTTGGAGTGTCTCGCCTCAGCTCGGCTGCATTGGTCGCAATCAAAGTAGTGACGGCGTCATGATTCACGTGGCTGTCAGATACAATAATTACAACGCTATCAAAGTCCACAAATCTTTGTCAACACAACCGTGCCCTCAAAACCATCCCTCTTCGACAGCAGAAACCAAATAATGCATTACATGTCACAATGTCTTATATTTTATTCCGGTTTTGCTAAATCAATTTACGATAAGTCTTCAGTAACTTCTCTCAGAAACCGGTGGTTGGTGGATGAGTGGTTGTCATGCCTTGCCGGAGGGTAATAGCAATGATTCTAGACCCGAAGGGATAAATGTATGCATGGACTTTTAAATCTCTAACATCCATAATATTCTCCTCTGAGTCCGCTTGAGTTCTAATTTTCACAATATGTTGTCGCGTTGGGAAACAAATACCCACGCGCGCACAACGTGGTCGGATTGCGCACACATTGTGAACATTTCTACTATGTCATTGTTGTCTATAGACTACGCTACACGAACTCCAACCCATCGCAACCCTGGGGAAAAAATGCAGCTTAATGAAATAATGTGAGGATAGACTCTGAAAGGTATGCGACATCACATTGGGATCATTTGAATCATTGCACATTTACTTAAGGCGGCCCGCTGTCATATGCGTGAGGCAGAGGGTTGAGAATATGGACACACACACACACACACACACACACACACACACACACACACACACACACACACACACACACACACACACACACACACCTACGTTGTTACCCATGTCTCTACCTTGAAGTGACGAACTGGTTGCTTGGGGCTTTTTACGACGATGGAAGAAAGGAGGGACAGCTGTGAAGGTGGTTGCTGGAGAAAGCGCGGTCTTACTGTAGTTGAAGTAATTTTTAAAAAGGCTTCAACTGTGGATACCCCAAGGGATGCCTTCATTGCGCTCTTCAGTGCGAGAGGGCACCAAGTTAAAGGGACAGTTTGGTCAATTTCAACATGCAGTTGTAATGCTCACACTACCCTGGACTTGTCAGTGCCTGAGATTTTTTTTTCTTCTTCTTCAGCCGTTTCCGAGATCCTGGTCATTGTAATGGGGGCAGCTCTTTGTTTACATTTCAAAAAAACATTTTTATTTATTCCCAAAAACATCCAAAAGGTTATAAAACATCAGCAGACAACTAGCAAACAGCACCTTTTGGGAAAATATTTGGAGTTGGCCTATGTTTCATTTTTAAAAAATGTAAACAAACGCTGCCCCCATTAGAATTGCTCATATCTCGGAAAGGGCTGAGCCGAAAAATGTGGCATCACCAGGTACTGACAAGTCAAGGGTAGCGTGAGCAATACAACTGCATGTTGAAATTGACCAAACTGTCCCTTTAAGTCATTTCCCTTTGAACAACCACACAGAGTGGACAGTTCAATGCTGCTTGAAATGATAACTGAAAGGAGTCGAGAAATAATAACAAAAAAATATTTGTCTGTTTGTCGTCTTTCTGCCAGCACGTCTTTATGCGCAACGGCTACAAGAAAAACAATTGCTATTATGACCGTCGCGCGTAAAGATGAGGAAGGGATAGATTTACGGATGCAATAGGGGCCGTCAAGCACAGTACACATGACATCTCCATGAAAGTCGTTAAATACTTGTCAACGCAATCATGTCACCGAAATCCATCCCCAATAACCAAATGTCGGTCTACATATCACTGTAGCATAATCACTCCAAATAACTACACAGAAATGGCCGGTGAAAGCGTGATGGCATGTATACTATCCTAATTCTCACTTGCTGGTGGTAACTGGTAACATATCCATTTCGGCTGAATTTTAAATTAAGCGCAGGTGCCTTATCTGCACAACAGTATATCCAGTATATCCACTTCCACTCATCTCTCTCTCTCTCTCTCTCTCTCTCTCTCTCTCTCTCTCACTCTCTCTCTCTCACTGTGTGTGTGTGTGTGTGTGTGTGTGTGTGTGTGTGTGTGTGTGTGTGTGTGTGTGTGTGTGTGTGTGTGTGCGCGTGTGCATCCAGGCTGGCGCGCGCGCAATTCGGGCATATTCGCAACTCTCTGCCTCCTCTCCCTCGTGCGCAGTGACAGTGGACCGTGTGGCTGACGCCATTGCGAAGTTATTTGGCGCGATTTTATTGTGCAGTGATATGTACAGCGACATTTGGTTATTGGGGTGGATTTTGGGGGGCATGATTGTCTTCACAGGTATTTAACGACTTGCATAAAGATGTGATGTGTAGCCTACTGTGTTTGACGCACCTTTCAATCTTCCTGCACATCTTCAGGCACAATGCTCTTAATGGCAATTATTTTTCTTGTGGCCTACGTTGGACGTAAGGACTTGCTGGCAGGAAGACGGCATACACAACCAAATATATTTAAAATTGTCTAATCATTTTGTGTGGTAAAAGTTAGACGCTTGTGCACTTGGTGGCAGTAATCAATCACTGTCACTTGAACTCTGCCTGAACCTGCCCCAAGACGCTGAAATGTCAGGAGCAAGACCAACTTAAGAACAACTTAAGAACAACTTAATACCAACTCAAGACCAAGCCGGAAGACTGTCTTATGAGCGACTTAAGACCTTGGTTACAACGTTGGTCTTAAGAACGAACAAAATGGCTAACGTCGTTAGCAAAGGCACTGTCGAGAAACGACTCCCTGGTTAGCTATACGACATGAAATGTACAAATCTGGGCTAATAATCTCAAGCTCAACTCAAGAATAACAAAGATGATGACAGCAGCAAGGCTTCTTACAGATTCCACATAGGGGCCCACTTCAAAACACAAAACGTCCTTTGCCAAAAGCAGGAAAGACAATATGACACTCCTGGCGATGCTTATCATTTTTATGGCAAGCAGCTCAAAGGTAGAGAAAGATATTCCACAGAGGGATGAGGTATATTGTAGTAGATGAACAGACCTTCTGTTGAGCTCTCAGTTGGTTCCATTTTGAAGAGAAGCAGGGGCATATACGGCTGTATCAGGCTGAAAACAATAGCACAGTATGTCTAGGCCACCGGATGCTTATACAACTTACACCACAAAAGTCACATAAAAAGGCGTTGACCTTCATGCTTGTGACTTACGTATGTATACCTTTCTCTCTTTCCTTGAGTGAAAGAGACCACAAGACCCATCAGTAAGTTTGCTTGCACTTAATAAAAAAATAAATCAGCAAAAGCACAATCAGCCCGTGAAAACTCAAGGTGGAAATGAGTGAACTTTTGGACATTGAAGTGAATGGAATTCCTGAGAGCTATAGCGCCATGGGCACAGCGGCGCAAGTATGGCAGAGACAGCAACAGATGGATGGGGTGCTATAGAGGGGAGACCTCATGCTGCGTTGTGCATGCACAAATATCTTGAACAAGTCTCAATTGATGAGGAATGCATCCCAATGCCTGGACACTCTGGTGCTCAAAAAGCAATGCAGCAGCTCTGTAGCAAAGTTTGAATGCCTGATGAGGGAGATGTGCAATTGCTTTGCCCGATTAGGAAGAGCGGACTGAACTCTTTATGAGATGGTTAAATTGGAAAACGTCCTTCAACATGTCCTCCAGGCCTTCTTGCCTGCTGCACATGAAATTTTGCAGTGTCATTTAAACAACTCTCAGAGAGGTGAATTTAACACCCACATTTAGTCTGTGGAATTAACATTGTAAAATCTACTCCCTGGTTAATGACAGCAGGGTGCATCTCATCCTGTGGCACTGAGTTACAGAGCACTGCAACACACGACAAGGCTTCTGATGGACATGCTCAAAGACAACTCCATAACAGCAGTTACCTGTCGTTTCCCTGTATTGCTAGACATAAACATTGTCAGGAAAGGCTGTCTGTCTGTTGTAGTTCAGGAACAGCAGGGCAGTTCTTCAGCGCCTTGCAGGTCTGTACATGTCAACAATACATGATGAACATCTGCACAGGTAGTCAGGACTACCAGACCTCAAACTCTCAAGTAGGGCTCTCCATTCACTACAGATTTATGTTACTATGGATGGAGGTGAAGTGACTCTGTTATTATAACAGGGTCTTGCTGAGAGGAAAACATAATTGAAGTGAAATAGAACCTGAGTGGGCAACAAACAACAAAATAGCAAATTAGCACTAGACACAGGTTACAGGCTTTCTATCTACCAGTGCACCTACTGTATTGATCACAGGCTAACCACCAAGCTTACTGTGGGGCTGGAACCTTGCTACAAATTCCGTCCCATCCCATGCAAGGCTACAGGCTACGAAGGTCCTTCTTCCCCAGGGCATCCAGCTGTTCAACACCACACAGAAGGACTCCCAGAGAGAGATCATTGGAGATTGGACTGCATAATCAACCACCCCACACTAGCACACTCTTCTGCACTCCTCCTCCTATGTGGAGAGAGAGAGAGATTGTCGGGGGGGGGTATGGGGGGGGCACAGTGAGCAACTTGCGGATTTTTTTTATCTTGTATGTGTGTGTGTGTGTGTGTGTGTGTGTGTGTGTTGTGTGTGTGTGTGTGTTGTGTGTGAGTGTGAGTGGGATGGAGAGATCAGTCCTGTGAATATATGTATGGTGGATATATGTGTAATGTGTCTGATGTATTTGTGTCTTCTTCTGTATTTATGTATGTATGCTACTTGACACCTTAATTTCCCTCGGGTTCAATAAATGATACTCTACTCCACTACCTCAAAATGGCCTGGGCATTTTAGCTGAAACTGGTCCAACAAGATACTCCAACACGAACAAAAATATTACCACAAAAGTGTTCAAGATCCTGCAGGCCAACAACGCTCCAGAGAAAACAGTAACCAGACGGAGCCAATATTTTGGCGTAAGTACATAGGATGGCGCGCGAGGCTAAGACAACACTGCATGCAACCCCAATGATGTCCCAGTTGTCCATCACACTATATTGAAGCTGTATCAATAGGCCATCACCCCTAAATTGTCGGCTGGTCTCTTGGAAAAAAAATAGATATAGGTGCCACTGGGAAATGCCCTGTATGCTTAATCACCAGTCCAGGCCTGATCCAGAACCAGATCCTGAACTATGATATTGGTGAAAGGCTATCAAAGAATATAGCCACACCAATGCCAGTAGTGGTAGACTGCTCAGGATATAATTACCTACATTTACCTTTTGTGCTCACGAAACACTCTTTTCCTTCACGTTTTAAAAATGTATTCCCCAATACTCTCTTGCACCCCTTTCAAGTCAGTTAAGGCAAACAAACACTCTCCCTTTAAAACTTGATCGGCGATTGTTCAACACACTCACTTATTCATCTTTACTCTCTCTTATTTATGTCTTCTTTGATCTCATCATCCCTCCACAGGAACCACAGCAGTCTCGAGGCCCTGTTCTGTTTTTCAACAAAGAAGAAAAAGAGGAAGACAAAAATAACAGGCTGTGTCAAAGCTACATTTGGAGCAGGGTACAATTGTTTAATTATCCACAAGCTACTTTTATTCATACGACTGATGTAGAGATGTCTGTTGTTCTGAATCTGTCTCCTTCTGCACCACCAAACACATGCACAAGCACAAATTTTTTTTTATCCAATTTACCCACTCCCCATGCTAACACACACACATGCAGGCACACACACACAGGGATGTACACAAACACAGGCATGTGCTTGTGTACGCACACACACACACACACACACACACACACACACACACACACACACACACACACACACGCACACACACGCACACACACGCACACACACGCACACACACACACACACACACACACACACACACACACACACACACACACACGCATACACACACACAGACACACACAGGCACAGGCACAGGCATGCGTCACGCACACACGCGCACACACGCACACACTCACACACACACACACACACACACACACACACACACACACACACACACACACACACACACACACACACACACACACACACACACACACACACACTCCAATGTACTTCCAATATGCCATGTTACATGGACTATTCTGTTTTTTGTGCCGCTCACCCGCCCACACAAGTGCCTATAAAATGCACATTGTTTTAATGGTTGCATATGAACCATGACTCATGCTGGGGTGCTTTGGTGTCTCGCTGTCAGCATCAGTGTAGTGCTGGTGTATAAAGAAACATGACAGATGAAGTAGAATCAGGCTTAGAAAATGTATGCATTCCCATACAGCACAGCCTCTATAGCTTTTTGCAGCGTTGCGTACACGCCAAGTTCACTCAAACACAACTCTGATGATGAACTTCTGAAAAGGGTAATCCGCCCACAACAATGGTCTAACTGCAGCAATGTTTAAATACTTGGGAAAACAGCACACCTCTTTTGGCACTGCCACGTACAGTAGAAAAAAAGATATGAGTTAGTCAAGGTCCCGTTTGCTTGTGGATTTAGTCATCCTTGTCATGCCACCTCACATCCTGGAGTCCTTGGCGGTCTTTGTTTGCTAGACATTTTTTAACCTTTGATATTTGTATGCTGAGTAGTATGCAGTTGTATGCTCAGTTTCAGTGTCATTCTATTGGTTACACCCTGGATTATAGAAGAGGGCATCCCATAGTCAATAATTAAAACTATGAAAACTATGCCTTTAAAAATGTAGCTAAAATCGGGTAGAGCTCAATCATACAGTACAAACACACTGTGTGTAAAACTTTTTTCCCTGAGTTCTGAGAGTCTTGAAAACATCCATCAGAGCGAGGAGACATCAGTATGATGATGGAACGCGTCTGGGTTTTGCTTCAAACATTGTTTTCTCTTTTTTCACGTAATAACTTGTTTCTTGTTTCTGGATGCATTTTTTGTGGATGAGAATATGCAAAGCTTCCTCAGTAGCTACGCTGCTGTTTGTACTTAATTCAAATCACAAGGGCTTAATTTGAAGAATTTTTTGCATTTTTTAAAAAGCAAGCTGTGAAAGTCTTCATCATTCTGATTTGGCATGGCTTTCATGAAGTGAGCACAATCCGAATACATAATCACAACGTACGACGACATACATTGTAATGAAAAAAGCAAATTATGTAAACTTGAACTGGGGTGAAGTCAGGAATGAAAAAAACCAAACCAAAACAAAACAGGATAACGTAGTATGATCATAGCTCAAACCAAATCAAAGAGAAGTCTCTGACATTTAACGCGGGACTAAGATCATTGGTGACATTTGGGAGGTCAGAGGGACAGAACATGCAGGTGCTGTGCCATTGCCATGGCTGGGTGGAAAGGTTGACTCTTCACCAAGCCTTCTTCCTTATGAAGACTGGCACACACACACACACACACACACACACACACACACACACACACACACACACACACACACACACACACACACACACACACACACACACACACACACACACACACACACACACACACACACACACACACACACACCCGAGGGGGCCGAACTGTGCTGGAACACCTTGGTTACATATACTGTAGCCTATATAGGTGGATGTCTGAGGATGTTTATATGAATAAGTAAATGGTGTCTATAGCCTATGTATTGTATATGAGGTGTCAATCACACAAAATCTAACTAATTCTGAACTTAATGGAACTGTCCTTTCTGGTGTCAAAACAAATAGCCCTATGGGACAATAAAGAAGTCTAGTCTAATCTAATCTAATCTAATCGGTAACACTTTATAATAAGTACCCCTTTTTAGGCATTACTTAAGGGTTAGTTAAGCCTTATTTTACCATTAGTTAACCCTTAGTGAATCACGAGTTAATCATTATGTAAGCATTATTTCTCATTTCCTAACTATTATCTACTACCGTTAGTAAATGGTTAGTGTGTGCTGATATAACGGTTCGCTAAGCAAAGTTAAGCCTTAAATAAGCCTTATTTTAACAATAGTTAACCCTTAGTAAATAACAAGTTAGTCGTTATGTATGTGTTATTCCTCAGTTCTTAACTATTATCTACTACCATTAGTAAATGGTTAGTGTGTGCTGATGTAACGGTTCGCTAAGCAAAGTTAAACCTTAGTTAAGCCTTATTTTTAACATTAATTAACCCTTAGTGAATCACGAGTAAGTCGTTATGTATGTGTTATTTCATCATAAGCAATGCTTATCAAGTCATTTGTTAACGTTTTGGAAAGCATGGAAAGGTTTTCACTTTAAAAGTTCCCCAGATATGCGCAAGTAGTGAGTTGTAACTTCTTGTTAATGCATAAGCAATGCCTAACAAATCATTTGTTAACGATTTGTAAAGCATGGAAAGGTTTTCACTTTAGATCAGTTCCCCAGATATACTTAAGTAATGAGTTGTAACTCCTTGATAATGCATAAGCAATGCTTATCGAGTCATTTGTTAATGTTTTGGAAAGCATGGAAAGGTTTTCACTTCAGAGAAGTTCCCCAGATATAGGCCTACTTAAGTAGGCCTAATGGGTTTTACATCCTTGATAAAAGCATAAGCAATGCTTATGAAGTCATTTGTTAATGTTTTGGATAGCATGGAAAGATTTTCACTGAAAAAGTTCCCCAGATATGCGTTAGTAATGCGTTGAAACTTCTCGATAATGCATAAGCAATGCTTATCAAGTCATTTGTTAACGTTTTGGAAAGCATGGAAATGTGTTCACTTTATATCAGTTCCCCAGATATACTTAAGTAATGAGTTGTAACTCCTTGATAATGCATAAGCAACGTTTATCAAGTCATTTGTTAATGTTTTGGAAAGCATGGAAAGATTTTCACAGAAAAAGTTCCCCAGATATGAGTTATTAATGCGTTGAAACTTCTTGATAATGCTTACGCAATGCTTATCAAGTCATTCGTTAATGTGTTGTAAAGCCATAACAGGTTTTCACTTTAGATAAGTTCTCCAGATATACTTAAGTAACTGGTTATAAATCATTGATAATGCATAAGCAATGCTTATCAAGTCATTTGTTAATGTTTTGGAAAGCATGGTGAGATTTTCACTTAAAAAGTTCCCCAGATATGCGTTAGTAATGAGTTGTGACTTCTTGGTAATGCATAAGCAATGCTTATCAAGTCATTTGTTAACGTTATGGAAAGCATGGAAAGGTTTTCACTTTAGATCAGTTCCCCAGATATACTTAAGTAATGGGTTATACATCCTTGATAGTGCACAAGCAATGCTTATCAAGTCATTTGTTAATGTTTTGGAAAGTATGGATAGGTTTTCACTTAAAAAGTCCCCCAGATATGCGTTATTATTGCGTTGAAACTTCTTGGTAATGCATAAGCAATGCTTATCAAGTCATTCGTTAATGTGTTGTAAAGCCATAACAGGTTTTCACTTCAGATCAGTTCCCCAGATATACTTAAGTAATGGTTCGTAATTCCTTGATAATGCATAAGCAACGCTTAACAAGTCATTTGTTAATGTCCAGAAACATCCATGAGGGGCAGTCACATGAGCCTCAACTTAGGCCTAGGCCTACTGTTTGCCATGCTACCAGTCATCACACACTAACCACTACAAAAGGGTTAAATAAGACTTCACTGATGCTAAAGCAAGAGTTTACAAACCGTTACCATACATGCCTAATAGTACTTGTTAATGGTTAGATGGTAGGAGACAACAAAGAGATAATGTTTTTTTCATAAATAAAGGTGGGTTATCAGACATTTTAATGATGGTTTACTAATGCTTATCAGAAGGTTAAATCACCATAGACGAATGATTAATTAACAGTACTTAATAATTTCACAGAAATACATAATGACTGACTCGTGATTCACTAAGGGTTAACTAATGCTTAATTTTGTTTAGCGAGTAGTTACATCAGCACACACTAACCATTTACTAACGGTATTAGTTAATGGTTAAGAAATGAGAAATAACACATACATAACGACTTACTCGTGATTCACTAAGGGTTAATAAATGTTAAAAATAAGGCTTAACTAAGGTTTAACTTTGCTTAGCGAACCGTTACATCAGCACACACTAACCATTTACTAATGGTAGTAGATAATAGTAAAGAACTGAGGAATAACACATACATAACGTCTAACTCATTATTTACTAAGGGTTAACTATTGTTAATATAAGGCTTATTTAAGCCTTAACTTTGCTTAGCGAACCGTTATATCAGCACACACTAACCATTTACTAACGGTAGTAGATAATAGTTAGGAAATGAGAAATAATGCTTACATAATGATTAACTCGTGATTCACTAAGGGTTAACTAATGGTAAAATAAGGCTTAACTAACCCTTAAGTAATGCCTAAAAAGGGGTACTTATTATAAAGTGTTACCATCTAATCTAATAACCAGTCCGAGCCAACATCATAGAGCCTTTGTGCTTGGGGCACCTGAGAGGCTAAGAGGCCTTTCATTCCTACAGTGTGGCTGTAAATGTTATTGTATGACAAACTGAACTGCTTATAAGGCATAGCTATTTTCTAACAATTTGTTTTGGTAATGAATAGTAACGGACTACAATATGGACCAAATTGAACAAAAAATGCCTAAATGAATAAATATCACAATTTTGGGAAATGTGTTACGCACACACACACACACACACACACACACACACACACACACACACACACACACACACACACACACACACACACACACACACACACACACACACACACACACACACACCACCACCACCACCACCACCACCACCACCCCCACTCTCACCACTCTCATCCTCATGTGGTATTAGTGCCTGAAGCTTCACAGGCAGAGCGGAGGGGAAGCAACAGAAGAATTGTAGGCTCCTCTCCAAAGGAAGACAGATACAGGCACGTTTAAAAAATGAATTGCTCACACATCTTTTAGCTTGCTAACGGCTAAGGCATCTGGCAAAATAAAACATTTTAGCAGCCAGACATATTTCTGTTCAATTACCCTAATAGAATATTGACATTATTTCACAGTAATAAAGAACTTAACGGGAATTAAAGGACAAGTGCACTATTTTGAACATTTATCCCCCTTTCTGAATTGTCTGCAATAAAGTTAAGTGGCCCTCAATACATTTTTGATGTTTGCCGGCGTCTCCGTTATTTGGCTACTTTGGGTTTTGTCTCCACCAGCTTTAGAATGTCTAATGGGCATAATCCACATCTGTTCTGAACCCATTAGCACAGAGCCTCTATTATAACCTTATTGTCGCCAAAATTGTTGACCAATTTTATTGGTTACATAAGATGTTCTTCAGACAGCGATAGCCTACCAACATTCTATAGGTCTCCTGAACGCATTGGACGCACACCTAAGCCCGATTCGCACGGGATAAATATTACCTATGGACCCCTGGTAATTCGCAATTACCCCTGGACCTCCGTGATTTTTCGGGGCGCATTCAGACGGGATAAATAAACGTCTGTTATTTACTCAATTCACAGACATTACAAGGGAGAGCAGACGGCGCGCCTATGTAAAATTACCCCAGGACGTCTGAGTTTCGCCGAATTACATGTGTGATTATTCCGAATTACCGGGGGTCCATAGGTAATAAAAGTCCCGTCCGAATCGGGCTCTAGACACACCTACTACACACACATACCTCGGCTATTGCACCTGACATTGACAGACAAGGGGCTTGGCTTTCAGATGGCGAAAGCTCCTCTCATAGATGCCGCAAGTTCACTATTAACTGGCCTATTCGAACATGGTGGCCATTTACTAATCCTCTAGCATCAACCTGGACCACTCTGGGCCACACAGCACTCAAAAGTAAACAGAATGGCTGGAATAGTAATCTTTACGTACAGTATGTATTTCTAGTCCCATTGAAGTAGTTTTCTGCTTGTGAGAAATAGTGAAGGTTGGCCAAAAATCACTTTTATGAACTACTGTGTTAGTGGGACTCAATGCAACCAGCAAATTCAAATGTCAACAGTTCCATCAGTTTGTGGTATTTTATCACATGTTCTCTTAACCTCTTAATCCAATGTACTGCCATGCTATGACCTATTTTTGTTTTCTCCAAGGGTGGTGACATTGGTGTGGGAGGGGGATATTTTGTTTGAATGTACTGTATGTGTGAAAGTGTTGTCCTGGGGTCCGTTTCTCGATTCTTGTCATTGCTATCCGTCTTAAGACCGTATTAAGACCGTCTTAAGACCGCCTTACCGTTCCGTTGGATTTAGTGGTGAGCGTTGCTGTCAAGAGAGAGTTGAGTCGCTCTTACGAAGGACTTTGCTAACGCCATTAGCAAAGACGCTTTCGAGATACGGACCCCTGTTCAGTGTTCTGTTTTTGTTTTTGTACTGTACTGTTTGTCCAAGGGACCCCCTTGAAAACGAGATATCTTACAGGTATCTCAAGGAGCTATCCCCCTAAGCAAATAAATTGATGAAATGCATGTACCTTGAACTTTAAGATGTTTTAAATTGAAATAGCTTTAGGCTGCATCCCATTTCACCAATTAGCCCTTCGCCTTTCCCCTTCCCCTCTGTTTTGTGCGTTCACGTGTAGGGGTAGTGCTGTCCCAATTCATGTTAAGACAGAGGGGAAGGGTGAGGAGAAGGGCTTCCTATCCATTCAAACTGAGATTTTCCAAAGGCACACTACAAACGAAGAGGTAAGACCGATTTCCCCTAATGCATTGCGAATGCATTTAAAAAGAGTCAGCACCCACAAAGCAAGTATTTTTCATCGTAATTTACAGCTGTACAGTTGTAATAATTGTTCTAAGTTTAACATTGCCCCAATGTGTAATGGTCATTTTCTTCATGAAACGCACGTTAAAAAAATGCTATTAACATCCACCTAATGCATGGAAGTCGTGAAGGAATTGCGAGGGTCTTGCAACACCATTGTCCTTTTTAAAATTGTTGCGCGAGTAATTACAAATGATATTGTCAGTTTAACCATAAAGCATCTGTTTTTTGCTTGGTATGGGTGTCACTCTGATTGTTGAAATGCTGTCTTGCGTTTCAAGCCCTACCCCTTACTGCTCCGTTTGAAGGGACAAGGGTCAAGGGGAAGGCATAGGGGTAGGGTACAAATTACAAATGGCATTTGGCCTTTGAGTTCAGTAATTATAATCGTTCTAATTTCACAAATGACTTAGTTTTGAAACTATGTTAAATAATTTAAAAAAAATTTTGGTCCAACACATTTTTTAAAAAATAATTCAAGAGTAAAAATATACTGTTATCACTATAGAAGGTTTGTTGAAAAACATTTAATTTGTACTTCAACAGCTGCTGACTTGAAACTTATGATACTGTCATTTATATAGAGTATTTATAAAAATCTGTGAAAAAATGTAATTTGCATAACAATTTGAAACACAACGTAAAGCCGCTCTTCACATCTTCACATTACCAAATGCCACTGTGCAAGAGCACAACGCCTGATGCCTGAGAGATGAATGGTTCTGGAGATTTCCTCAGCCACATAGCAAATCACAAAACTAAGACCGCAATAGACAAAGACATCAGATCTTTATCTCATCTGACCTGAATCTGCCAGAGTAAAACAAACAACAATCCATGCAGCCAACGTTGTCTCGTTTCCTCCCACCCTCAACCACCACCTCCCCCTTTCCACCTCTCCTATAGGTGGGTTACTACATGGATAGTGACAGGGCCACCCCACCAACACCAAGTTCACAAGCGTGACACGCTCACACATGCACACAGGCATACACATTCTCTCTCTCTCTCTCTCTCTCTCTCTCTCTCTCTCTCTCTCTCTCTCTCTCTCTCTCTCTCTCTCTCTCTCTCTCTCTCTCTCTCTCACCCAGATTCACTCACACGCAAGGTTGCGTGCATGCTCACACACGCACACACGCATGCACGCACGCACAAACACACACACACACACACACACACACACACACACACACACACACACACACACACACACACACACACACACACACACACACACACACACAAACAGAGAGAGAGGGGGGGGGAGAGGGAGAGGGAGAGGGAGAGGGAGAGCAAGAGCGAGAGCGAGAGAGTCTTGCACTATTGTCATGCACCCGGAGCAGCTGGTGACAGTGAACAGTGCAGGCACGAACCACCAGTGGTGGAGAATCCGCTAGGCAGCTCAACACACATGCACGCACACTTGCACACACACACACACAAACATGCTCGGAGCAGGTGAGATGCATGATGGGTAGGTAAGAGGGGGGAGAGGAGGAGGGGAGGGGGGTGCCAAGCAACATGATGTTATCACCTCCAGAGCAATGCCAGCGTGAAAGATGTGCGATATCTGCAGATATAAGCCGTTTACCTCGCCACTGCGTGTCTGCTGTATGTGCATGTGTGTGGAAAAGTGTGAAGTGTGTGCGATGCGATCGCGCAAGCGAGCTGCGTGCACAGATGTTCATTTGTGATGATGGCCAGCATTGCACCGCAGCGGCTAAGAGCTTTACACATTATTTACACATAACACTACACACACACACACTATACACACTGCACACACACACACTGTTTCTCACTCTGTCTCGTGTGCTCTCTCTCTCTCTCTACTCTAATGCACACTACACACACACATATAGACAGAATGACAGACAGACAGACAGACAGACAGACAGACAGACAGACAGACAGACAGACAGACAGACAGGAACACACACACGCACGCACACACACACACACACTTTTCTGCACAGCTATACAGACACACACACATGCACACAAACACACATACATACTCTCTCTCACACACACGTGCGCACACACACGCGCACATGCACTTGCACGTACGAACATCATTACAAGCTGTAAGGTTGGTCAAATTCAAATGGCAAGGATAGCGCAGACAAGAGTAGCTGAGCATCTACTTTCATGGTTCATCAGTCAAGGGGAGTCTGCTTTATGTAAGATGTTAAGAGGTTAGTTGTTGGATATTTGTTACAGTTTTGTTTGGTTGGCTTGGTGTTTACAGCTGCAGAGCACAGCAAGTCTAGCTAATACTTTATTCAGCCCAAACCCTCACAGCATGGGCGCTAGATGCAGACAGTGCCCATTTTGTGACACACTATTCCGAAAGACAGACAGACAGACAGACAGACAGACAGACAGACAGACAGACAGACAGACAGACTGACACACAGAGAGAGAGACAGAGAGAGAGAGAGAGAGAGAGAGAGAGAGAGAGAGAGAGAGAGAGAGAGAGAGAGAGGGAGAGAGAGATACGAAGACAGAGAGAGACAGACAGAGAGAGAGATACGAAGACAGAGAGAGACAGACAGAGAGACAGAGCCAGACAGAGGGAAAGACTGCAACCCACTTGGACACAAAAAAATTCTATTCACACCAACCCAAATACCTTAAATGCTCACAATAACACCCCCCCACACACACACACACACACACACACACACACACACACACACACACACACACACACACACACACACACACACACACACACACACACACACA
>NC_085879.1:657500-697500 GCF_034702125.1 Engraulis encrasicolus
GGGGCCCATGAGGCATTCAGGAGACACAACAATAGAGTGGCAGCTGGAGAGAGAGAGAGAGAGAGAGAGAGAGAGAGAGAGAGAGAGAGAGAGAGAGAGAGAAAGAGAGAGTGAGAGAGAGAGAGAGAGCGGCGAGAGTCTCGTGAGCGTCACTCCAACGTACTAGTATGGAAAACAAAAGCAGATGTTTCACTTCGACCAATTTACTGCATTTCTACTCCAGAATAGTTTCTGGGTAACTTCGTAGACACTGCCAGAGGCTGCGTGCTGTTACTTGGTGACACCGCCAATGCAACAAATGGACCATACAGTCTCATTTTGTTTCACTCCAGACATTTTTGGTTATTTTCCTGGAACACTATGTTTTGAATATTTATTTTATTAGCGCTAGCTTTGATTTATATAGTTTGCTTTCTAATGTATGACCCTTTTCATCAGAAGATAAAATCTTGGCTGTACTGACTGAGACAGTAAAACAGCTTGAATATTACCCTGGCCCAAAATCTATCCTCTCCGCTCCAGTGCTGCAATGCTATTTGTCTATTTTAAACAAATTTTATGTAATGATGTTTTAACAATTGTAAAGGAACGGAATCATTTTGCAATACTTTCTAAATAGACTGGCAACTGGCTTCAGGCTATTCAAAGATGCCAGCAGTCTCTCTCTCTCTCTCTCTCTCTCTCTCTCTCTCTCTCTCTCTCTCTCTCTCTCTCTCTCATTTCTCATAACATTTCTTTAGTGACAGCTTGGTTAAAAACTGGGCACGGTTTAGCATTCAGTAATTACATTATAATTTACATATAATCTAATAATATCATATATATTATATATTATTTAATGATTAATATATACATATAATCTTCTTCTTTCTTTCTTTCTTTCTTTCTTTCTTTCTTTCTTTCTTTCTTTCTTTCTTTCTTTCTTTCTTTCTTTCTTTCTTTCTCTCTGTGATACAGAGAGACAGAAAGACAGAGTGAAAGATAGAAAGAAGAAGAAGAAGAAGAAGAAGAAGAAGGAGACGTGATTATTGACTCCCATTATAATGTAATTACTTAACGCTAAACCGTGCCCAGTTCCTAACCTAGCTGTCACTAAAGCAATGTTATTGCACTTAGTTTCCTCATTAACAACAAGTTAACCCTATTCAGACTGGGCTTTTTTGGCATTCCTGGGCCTGGGGGGGGGGCTCTTTTGACCCCCCCCTCATAACTCATGAACGGAATATGGTATGACCACCAAACTTTGGGGAGATGATCTACATATGGACATCTATGAATGACATAATTTTTGTGTCATTATCTGGTATTATCTGGTATCATCTGATTATAATGCCCAAAATCTCGCCATAATGTATTTTCCTTCAAATTTAGGTAATGCACTTAAATTTGTATGATTATATGCTTCATACCACTTTAATGCTCACAAATCTGTCTGATGCTAATGGAAATAACAAACAAATATGAAAAAGGAACAATAATGAGACTTAGATCATTGATTTTCGGTCAGACATACCTGTCAGAAAACCGTTGCCATGGCAACGGCAAAAATGATAAACATAATCTTTTGGTACTAAACTGTAGCCAACTAAATTTTAGGAAAAGTCACCAAGTTTCATAGTCATAGCTTAAGTCGTTAAGGAATTATACAACATCAAATTTGGTGCGGGCACTTTTACCCCCCCCCAGTCTGGATAGGGTTAATGGTTGTAAGAACCACCTTGTGTTAACCTGGTTCTCACGCAGATGGAGCGAGGTCACGAAGTTTAACGAAGATGCACGAAGCGCGAAGGGTCTGCGCGAGAGCCAGGCTACCATTGTGATGTCGCATTTCACCCTTTGTCACTTTTTCTCAGGTTCACAAATTGGTCCTCACAGCTATGACATTGCACACACACACACACACACACACACACACACACACACACACACACACACACACACACACACACACACACACACACACACACACACACACACACACACACACACACACACGAAAAAGAAACACACACTCAAGAAAAAACAAACGAAAGAAATGTAAAAAGATACAAATCAACAAACAAGGTCTAGTTTTTTTTGTGTTGTTTTTGAAATCGCCCACTGGAACAAACAAAATACCCTTTTCCCCCCTCCAGGTCATCCAGCGGAAAACTGATCTTTTTCTGCGGACTGGCGAACACTTAGGCCATCCTTTCCGCCTCGATGACTGCCGCTGCGTCTGCCACTGATGTCAAATGGTCCTTGCTGTGCGCTGGCTCTTTACAACTTCTCTCTTTTCCCCCTCTCTCACAAAACCATTGATGGCAACAAGCCGACACAATGGCAAGCGCAGAAAGAAGATGTGAATGAATGAAGGAATGAATGTGTGACTGAGCAAACTAATTGTTATGAACATATCATTCAGTGTTTTTCTGTTGCTTTTTAAGGGATGTTTAAATGGCCATGATCGCTCAGTGGGGCAAGAGAATAAATGCCAATAAACCTGGGCCCTGTAGCGTGCAAAGAGCTTGGTGTTCCCAGTAGTCATTATACCCCTACCTCTTGGGCCTCGTGACAACCTGAGTGTGTGTGTGTGTGTGTGTGTGAGAGAGAGAGTGTGTGTGTGTGTGGTGTGTGTGTGTGTGAGAGAGACAGTGTGTGTGTGTGTGTGTGTGTGTGTGTGTGTGTGTGTGAGAGAGAGAGAGAGAGAGAGAGAGAAACAGAGAAACAGAGAGAGAGAGAGAGAGATTAATGAATGCATGGTCATTATATGTTGCTTCTTATACTGCAACCTGAGAAAGAGAGACTGAGTGTGTGCATGAGAGAGAGCGAGATAAATATTCCGTGTGTATGTGAATGGCAGTCTGTGTGTGTGCGTGTGTGTGTGTTTGTGAGTGTGTGTGTGCGCGTGCGTGTGCATGCGAGCGTGCGTGTATGCATGTGAATGTGCACACTCGACAGTGTGTGCGCATGTGTGACCGTGTGTTTATGTCTGTGTGCAAGAACAAACACTGCTGTTCCAAAGCAGCAGAACTTTTAATTGCTCTCCAATCCGAACCCCTGCGCGGCCAGAGCGAGGGGGTGATGAAGGGGTGCGGGTGGGGACGATAATCTGATGCACATCAAGCATTCATTTATGTTTAATATCAAAGACATCAGGCCCCGCTCCCCGTTGATGGGATTCAAAAACGGAGAAGTGTAATTAAGAGTTACTCTGAAAGCGGTAGACTGATTACTTATGTTGTCTGACAGCCGCGCTTGTCACATCCTCTCTCCCTCTCTCTCCCTTCCTCCTTTTTTCCATTCCTCTGTTATGCTCTCTTTCACTCTCTCTCTCTCTCTCTCCATCCCCTTTCTCACTATCTCCCGTCTCTGACTGCAGCACTTTCTTTCTGAAGCACCCACTTCTCCGAGCACAGCTGGCCAATGTAATATGTGGTCAATGCAGGGCTGACACAGAGAGCGAGAGACAGAGAGCAAGAGCGAGAACGAGAGAGAGAGAGAGAGAGAGAGAGAGAGAGAGAGAGAGAGAGAGAGAGAGAGAGAGAGAGAGAGAGAGAATAAGAACGAGAGAAGATTCACAGGCAAAAAGGCAAAGGGGGGCAGACAAAGAGGGAGTCCCATAACAGTGGGTCAGAGTGAAAATGTGACTGATAATGAGAAGGTTTAAGAGTTAGAGACTTAGGGAAGAGGTAGAGACACACAAACACACACACAGACACATACACATAGGCGTGCACAAACACACACACACACACACACACACACACACACACACACACACACACACACACACACACACACACACACACACACACACACACACACACACACACACACACACAGAGAGAGAGAGAGAGAGAGAGAGCGAGAGAGAGAGCGAGAGAGAGAGCGAGAGCGAGAGAGAGAGCGAGAGAGAGAGAGAGAGAGAGAGACTGTGTGTCTGTGTGTCTGTGTGTCTGTGTGTGTGTGTGTGTGTGTGTGTGTGTGTGTGTGTGTGTGTGTGTGTGTGTGTGTGTGTGTGTGTGTGTGTGTTGGGTGCTGCTCTTGGCAAAAGTCCAAATCCTGGAGAGCGCTGACTGAAATCAACTCAGAGTAAACTGCTGGTGACAATCCCATTGGGATATCTTGGATTTATGGTCAGCGCCTTCCTCGGGGGACCAGGGATGACACACCTCGACAGTGGTGGCAGACCCTGCGCCTGAACTTACAACACTCTGCTCTTCTTCTGTTTTTTTTTCTAGTCTTGATAGTTGAGGGCTGCCCCCTTGCACGGGCGGGTCATACATGCAATTTCTTTGTGCGCAGTGTGCAGTGTTCACTCGTGTGCTGTGGAGTGCTGTGTCACAATGACAATGGGAAATGGAGTTTCCCAATCCGACTTTCACTTTCTTTTTTTAAGCACCACCATTTGTACATGCAATATGCATGCCAATATCTAAGAAATATGCTTCAATTATAGAAGAGGGAAAATAAGTGTCCAATTTTGCTATTTCTACCAGGTACCATTGCACAGTACATTCACTTAGTTCTTCTTTGTGCTCTACCACTTTCCTCAGAGGACATTTTGAGGTAGAAATTAGCCACAAAGAAAACTGTAGGGAAAAAATAATACATAAAGTAACGTAAAATGCAGTGGTGTAGTCTACGTAGAACGCAGGTATACGCAGTATACCCACTTCTAAATTTTAGGGACTTCAGTATACCCACTTCAAATTGATTGATCCATTGTTTAGAATAGCATAAATATATACAGTATACCCACTTCAAAAAATGCTCTAATGTACAGTATACCCACTTCAAAAAAGTAGACTACACCGCTGAGGCGAGGGTTAGTGCGGACTGGGCTGAATAAATTGAACATTAGCACCCCTTGTGGATATTTTCCTCTTGAAAATGTGCTCTGAAGTAGGCTAGGTATGGATGGGACTACAAGAATGAACAGATGAACTTGGTGCAGATGGGCCCACCTGCTTAACCTTATGGGAAAGAGTGCTGAAATCTACATCATAACAACATTGCTATGTCATTACGGTCATTATGACAAGAGCCCGAGGAAGCAGAATAAGACTGGGTCATTACAAATTTGGTGACAGTAAAGTCATAACACAGGCCCTGTGCAAATACAGTAGTTAGTGAAACCAGTCCTATTTTAGTCAACATTTTATGTTGATACCCCATACTTATACAGTATACACAATAAACTTTTAAACCATTTAAAAGATCATAAGACGTGTTAATGCTATTTTTGCATCATACAGTATACTCATCATATGCAAATATGAATTCAAACAGCTGTGCAGCTATATTTGCATCATATGCAAATGTAATCTGAAATTCACTATTCAATATTATTCAACTGTAACATAAATACTGAGGAGAGTCTCTCATCATTAAATCAACACCTTGGCACAAGAGTATGCCAGAGTGTTGCCCTATGGATTTATGGAGAACAGCACCCCGTTACACTTTATTTGACAGCCCCTGCTACAGTGTATCAACATCACATGTCACATTAAGTCGCGTAAATGGGCAGGTGCCCATGGAGACTAAAGCCTGAATCCAGCCCGCGGTCATTTTCCATTTTTCATCACTCCGGTCTTTCTTCCGCTCTGTGATACATTTAGAAAGGCAAGGACTCTCAGAAACATCCGGTACTCAAAAACATGGAGCAGGGAAAGCTCTTCCGCAGGTGTTTAGTAAATAAGTTAATGGATCCCTATCCAAAAAACGCATTTCAACGTTGAAAAACATTGTTTTTTTCATCTGTGAGCCTATTGACATCCTATCCCATTATCTGTTGACGGTAGACAGTTAGGTCACATGGCTCTCAACTGTTCCGCCAGCCAGGGCCCTTGTGAGCGCTCTCTCTCGCATCCGTGACTGCACACTCACCGATTACAGATTATTGTCAGGTTGCATCTGTTCAGTTTGTTCTTCTGGCTCAGCAGTGCGCCAACACCTTGCTGCGTTTTCTTCCACCCGCCTAAAAGACGTACCGGGCAAACCAGTCCGCTGGATGTAATTACAGCGGGCTTGACTGACACCTCTGTAAAATGAACACGATTTCACAGCTGTGCAGGCCTCTTCAAAAAACGTGGCACAAATACGTCTTTTTTTCCCATCTTGTCTTTTAAAAAGGGCTGGGCTGAAGCAGGCTCCATATGGCGATCAAGGCTGAGTGGAGGAGAGCAGTATTGGTGGAGGATGTGTCTCGTCTCGTCACTGGAGCCCATCATCCTGAACGAGGCTGCCCATGGTCATTCATCACGTGCGTAATTAACTCGTAAATCACTGTGCCACCAGCGGCCCGATTTCTGATTGCATCAGCAGGATTTTGACTATTGACGCGTGACTGAGAAAAAAATTAAACAAAATTAAAAACATAGAATTAAAGTGATTGAATGAACGAGTGCGATGGGCACGCAAGCGTGCCAAAGGTACCTCTGTGTGTGAAATCATAAATGCCACCAGGCGCAAATAATGCAGGTGGGTCATGTCTGCCTGTACGTTGTGCGACTTCTGATGTGTTCAGTGTTCAAAATGTGCTGTGACAAGCCAAAACATACACAATTACATGCTATAACTCAGTTAAGCGTGAGGACAACAGGGCAGCTGGGGAACGAGGCTGACTAACAACAAGAGGCAAGGCACTTTTCAGTGTTCTGGGCCTGGCCTACTTGTAAGGCTTCATTCCAACCTTTATGGGGTCAAAGAAGAACCAAAAACAAGCTCCTTACACCTAACACCATAACATGCTAAAATCCACTCACTTTACATAAACCACCCCACATATTATCCAAAAACCTTATTCTAGATAGATACATTATATAAGCGCATGCCCCATTTTGAGCAGTCTTATAAGTACATCACAGTCTTATATCTTGTTTCCGATCCAGTTTTCATCTTCTCCTTTGACACACCGCTGGTGATTGATGCAGAATATTCTGGGGGGAAAAGCCCACAACCACTTTTGACAGGAAATGAGAGAGAGAGAGAGAGAGAGAGAGAGAGAGAGAGAGAGAGAGAGAGAGAGAGAGAGAGAGAGAGAGAGAGAGAGATAGCAGGAGATTACACGATGAGTCAAACGACACACATTGAGTGGCATTCAGAGGCATTGGAGGCATTCAGACGGATATATATGTGGTGGGTGGGCTTGAAGGGGGAATGAACGAACGCGGGGCTGCACAAGGTGAAACAGAAAAGCGCCGCAGCAAGAGAAAAAAAGGCGTCCAACTCACAAACAGGTCGACTGGCCCTGTTGTGTGTGTGGGCTGGTGGGATCTGTGGGACTGTCTTTTGTTCTTAATTTCTTCTGCATGAGAATGAGTCTATTTAGGGGGTATAGGCAGCTTGGCAAAGAGGCGCATCATGCCTGCGCTACACTGTAGGATCTTCCACCGGAGTATATAATGAACTGAACAAAGAGATAAGCAATCCTTGAAATACCTCATTGACATCCTCTCCGCTCCCACACATCTGCAAATGCGCGCGCGCGCGCGCACACACACACACACACACACACACACACACACACACACACACACACACACACACACACACACACACACACACACACACACACACACACACACACACACACAAACAAACACAAACACACACACAAACACTGTCCCACCTCCCACAGCCAAATCTGCTGACCTGGATATGATAACTAATAACGTAGAATTGGGCTATTAATCCAACATCAAACAATGTCTTTTCATCTGACAACGAAATACAGTAGAGTGTGGGTTGAAGAATAGGCATAATGTCTAATGAAGGAAGGGAAAACATGTACTGTATAGCAGAAATATGCAGAGCAATCTCTAATTTTACTCTTTAATGAGCCAAGTGAGTCAGATGAAGGCCACTCACAACAAATGAAAAGATGAATAAATATCCCAATAGATCACAAAAACACATTGCGTGTGTGAGTCTCTGTGTGTGTGTGTGTATGTGCATGCATGCGTTTGTGTGTGTGCCTGCGTGTGCATCTGAGAGAGAGAAACACACAGACTCACAGATGGGGAAGAATGAGAGAGAAAGAAGGAGAGAGATTAAGACAGGCAGGCAAACAGAATGAGAGAGAGAGAGAGAGAGAGGGAGGGAGGGAGAGAGAGAGAGAAAGAGAGAGAGACTAAGACCTGAGAGAGAAGAAGTTGAGCGCAATGAGATGCGGTGGTTTCATACCCATTGGCATGTGGACACGGAGAGGTCACGAGTCACATGATAATTGGGAGAGGAACACGTGTGCGGCTGCAGCACTGCCTGCTCTGCCTTCCTTCCTTCCTTCCTGCTCTGCCTGCTCCGCATCTCCTGGTGTCCTCCTGCACATCCATCCTTCCTGTACACACAGTCACTTGACCTGCCATGTTGCATAATCACCAGTGAGAGTGAGTACGGGAAAGAGGGAGAGGGAGAGGGAGGGAGAGAGAGAGAGGGGAGGGGTGGTGGTGGTGGTCCAAAGAGAAGAGAGAATGAAGAACAAACACAACTAGGGAAGGGTGGTGGTTGGGGCGTCAGACTACAGAAGGCTCTGATGAGATGGGGAAAGGTAAAAAGGAACAAAAAGATTATGGAGTTACGACATATGAACGCTTATGTGTAGTCTACAGCCAGTCTACAGGACAAACCGCCCAACCATCAAAGTGGCGTATAGAGACACTGGACACATCTGTAAATCGTCGCTTCCGTATGTCTCCGTATGGCGTGTCAGACATAACACCTAGAGCCTAGGTGTGATGGAATCTCAACATTGCCCCCAATCTCATATATAACATTTCAATGTCCATGCATTGTATTATCCGTGATTGAATGGTACTCTCCTAGTTTGTAAGAGGGAATAAAGGTGCATTTGCCAGTAGGCCACTATAGGGGATACTTTGAATCTGTTGATTGTTACTGACCACTGTACAGTGTGACATCATTCAATGTGACCTCACTTCCTGTGAGAGCTCTTTAAACTCGGATACCAGCTATGATCTAGCTCTTCTTTGTCTGGACCTGTAACTGTTAACACGTCAGGGTCAGGGAGAGGGGTGAGGGGGCCTGGAGATAAGCCTTTGTGGCCTATTGGTCTCCCCTCTCTCTCTCTCTTTCTCTCTCTCTCTCTCTGTGTCTCTCTCTCCCTCTCATTCTCTCTCTCAAGCCATTAAACCTTGCATTTCTGTCTTCAGATATTTCCCCAGCTCTCTCTCTCTCTCCTTCTCTCTCTTACACACAGACACACACATATATACTCTTACACACACACACACGGACACACACATATACAATCTTACCTTCATCCTCACTCTCTCCGGGTGAGGAAATTGTTCGAGTGCATCGTAGTGCACTGAGCCCTTAAGGAGGAAGGTTCAAGAGAGGACATGACAGTACAAGCATGGAGCATATTACAAACTTGCCCGTCAGGCACCCCGATTCTCTCTCTCCTCCCATTGTTGCACTCAAAGGCGCTTTGAGGATAAGCAGAACAATGTTCTATCGTCTGTATTTTCGTCTTTTTCAGTACAAATTCCCAAGCACTCATTCCATCACTTATTTCAGTTCAGTTTGCTTTTCTTTGAAGAAGAAGAAAGCAGCTCTCGACGTTGATGAAGACTTGTAATCAGGATTGTGGGATTGTAGAGCACTTGAATTATGAAAGTCTGCTGAAATTTGCTGGTAGTCTAGTGATGGCCTTGGATTTAGTTCTATTTAAGTCGTGTCAACATATCAACAGTATATGGAGTTATCGCTTTTGTAGAGCACTTTATGCCAAGCTGTGGAGCTTGTGCAAGAACTGGAACAAGCTGATTGTCCTTAAAACAACTCTCTGTTGCATATTTCCCCCCTTCCGGGCATTTGGGAGTCATCAAAGTCTCTCCCACACACTCCCTTTTTATGTGAAGGTTCACCTCCTCCAAAAAACACCATATAGAGCTCCCTTGACAGACTATGGATAATGTGAAAAAATGGCTCAACATCTGAAAATTGTATACTCTGGGAGGCAGCCACTCAATGTGTGTGAGGGTCCTGGAACCCTGCGCCCTCAAATGGTATTTATGATCTCATGTTCCGCTAGGGAAATCATGACAAGCCAACACGGTGCTGCTAAGCTGTTTCTGTGTCTGTGGGCAGGCCATGTAGGAACGGAGGCCCTCTTGTAACCTTGTCACCCAATCCATTACGAGGAAATGCTCCAGCTTCCCGACTATATTACACATGCTGTTCAGCCCTCTCTGAAGGACATGGTAGGTTAGGGGACTTACCGGAGGGGGGAGGCAGGGCTGTGAACTGTCGACACCATCGCAGGCCCCCACCACATGAACACCATACACCCCCCACGACCCCAGCCATTACCCAGAATCCCTGTATTAGCTCAGCTTGAGGGACTCCATTACTTCATGTTTTACGAGACCCTTTTTCAAAACAATCAGATCCTCACTACCTCACTGACCTCGCCCTGTGATCTCAACAGCCAACGATTTGCTGATTCGCTGATCTCCCCGGCCTAATAGACAGATGATACCAATCAGGACGTGTTTTTCCCCCGCTTGTGAAAAGTTAACCCTTCATTTTCTGGCTGTCGCCAAAAGACTTGTCAGATCTAAAGTACATTCAGACTCTGTTTTGTTCAACTCCACAGGGTAGACAGGGAAAGTGTAGTCTTTGTCCCAATCTAGGTTTGAGTGAAGAAAAAAAAGATAGTCCAGTATAAGGTAAGTCCATTCTGGCCACTTGTGAAAAGTTAACCCATTGATTTCTGGCTGTCGCCAAAAGAATGGTCAGATCCACTGTGATGTATGGGGGTGTTGCATTAACATACAGTATGTGTGGCACTAACTGGTCTCTGTGGGCACCAGTAGTGGTATGTACTGTATGTAGACCGGAAACCGGAAGCGGTAAGACATCAAAAAGAGTGAGTAAATGAAGCTTGCGACACACACTACTGGTTTCACATGAGTCCTTTGAACATCCACCACTGTTTTCCCTCGTTCTACAGGGTAGGGTAGGCAGAAAAAGCATAACAACAACTGTCACAATCTGAGGAAGAGCGAAACAAAAAGCAAGCAGTTCATCCAGGTATAGTAAGGTTGGGGTTAAGTGGTGAGGGGCAGGGAATATTTAAACCCTACTTCATGTAGCACCATAATGCACATTGTTCCACCAGTGACACTGAAAAGTTAACTACCATAGTACTACACTTTGGCATAACACAGGGCCTTTAGTAATGCTCTACAACTTGGACATTGTAATTCTGGCGAGAGCAAATTTATAACTGTGTCTTAACGGATTAAGTGGATTGAATTCACATGTCCCATCAATGTGGCAGAACCTGGAAACATATTATTGGGAGAAATTCAATTTCAGGTTTTTCTTTTCTTATTGTCATCGAAGGTACAGTATCAGTGAAGGTTATGAGGCATGGTTCCAGCTGGTGGGAATAACCCAACTGCCAAAATATCTGCTCTCGGGGACAAAAGGCCAGGATGCAGGAGACAGGGGATTAGGCAATTTTAGTAATTCATTGTCAGAGAGGTAGAATTCAGGTCATCCAATGCAGAAATAACTCCCCTATATGAAGTCGAGGAAATTAGATTGACACTAGAGTTTGACCCAGCACATATACACATCGCGTTTAATTAAGGCAAGGTCTAGCTATTTAACCAATGGTTGATTAAGTAAGTAAACTTATCTCATTTTTTGCAGTTGGAGAAAAGACAGTGTTCCAGGTTTTCTCTTTTCCTCACAGCCACGTAGCATATGTGTGTGTGTGATTGTCAAAAAATGGAGTCGGGAAAGTGTGTAGCATGGCTCACTGACTATTGTAAGTGACAGTTTTTTGGCCGTCAACGCACAGTTTCATTAATTTAAGGCTTTACCACTCATCATAAAGCCAAGAGAATTTCATCATCCGAAATATTCCCCCTTCAGTTCTGTGTACTTCAAATCGTACCGAATGCTTCCCAGACACCGCAGGCACTCCATTAGTCCTAGGAGAGAGGCTTGCCTGTCAACATCACATAAGACTTAAGACTTATCTTCAGTCGGACCATCTGCCTTAAAAGTCTCCTTGACATGTCCTATACTAGGGTCTAAGTTAAAATATATATATATATATATATATATTATATCGGGAACTGCAGTGCCGAGACAGGATGCGGATGGGTAGCAGTGGAAGTTTTATCTGTTTTCAACAGAGTGAGACAGACTAGCGAAGGACATGGCAGCTCACTAAACTGTTCTTTATAAAGAAAATAAAGAAGGAAAAAATGGCAGTCACATTAAGTCTCTCAGTCCTTTTGCCATATGCTGTAAATCTAGGGGATTTGTAAAAGACACACATGCACAGAAATGCAAACACAGAGGTGTTCACAAACAGTCTCTCTCTCCCTACACACATGCACATGCGCGCACACATACACGCACGCACACACACACTTCAAAATGCAGTAGGGCGAGTGTGGTGACATGGAGGGCCACATAGGCCAAGCGACACTGCTCCCTCTTCTAATCGCCAGTAAAGGGCAAAGACCAAACAAATGAAAGGGGGTGACATTTTCTGAGGAAAATAAGGACAAACAACCTCATGCATCCAGCGTTTTTTTTCTCTGACCTCCACGCTGTCAGCTTCCCAGCCTGCGGGGCTTTTCTGCCAAGTCATTTTTTGGTAACTGAAATGATAAAGTAAGTTAGTGACAGGGGATCCTTTGTTTGAAAGGTGAGGAATATAGCCTACCTTCTCTGCTGTCATTCATGGTCCTGCTTCTACCGGTCTTGGAGCTACATTTGGCCTAAAGGAAACCTTGGCACTATCACCACTGACAAAGGCAGGTGGAAATTGACTGTGTCATTGAGGTGCACCTGAGAGAATACATCCAGGTTTGATAGCAATCTAAAATGGCTTCCACATCAAACATGCCCGTCTCATCACTATTCATGGGTATTTTTGTATGTGTCGTTGGCATTGAAAACTCTATCCACCCCTGCAGAGCAGGTGATGGAGCCTACGTATGTACACAAACTGCCAGTTTTGCTGGTATTTATTGAAGCAAACAGACCGTTGTCCTAGATCCTTGCAAAATCCTCGCTGAAATTTGTCAATAAGCAGACAGTGGAAAAACAGTGATATCTGCTCTCGGCAGGGTATATCCAAACCCCATCAGAAGCGTCTGTAAACTAATGTTGGGGTGACTTTAACAAGTTAAACGCAGATAGGAACAAAACAAGCTTGGACGGAATATTCAGCCAGAGACGAGCTGTGTTTTGTTTTCCAAACACATGTAGGCTAGAAATGGACACAGAACACGAGGTGGCATTCATGAGTGTGTGAGTACGAGTATGAAATGACAAACAGTGCCTCTCTGCCTAATACATATTCATTCATGAGGGGATCATACAAAACGTGGGAGTTGGTCAGGAAATGAATAGGCCAAGATAAGCCTACTTAAAGAGACGCTGATTGCTTATTCTACTTTTCCGTACCCAAGTTCAGGCAATTAGCGAGGGTCAATTTTGTGAGGAAAATCCTGCACTTTATAAAATCAGTAGCCATAATCCGCAGAAGTAAATTTATGGCACGTTATTGGAGAAAAAAACAAACTCAAATAGCCTAGTAGTCATTGTGGTTAAGGACACTTGCCAAACAAACCACTCTGAGGAAAACCTTTTTTTTTCTAACTAAGTTTTATTGCATCATTAAGTTTTGTTTCTCTTTAGGGGTATTGCCTGGCACTCATTACAACACACAAAGAGTAAACTTAATTTGCAATTACCAAATGAAGTCATTTGCCGATTTGAAGAGGCAAATGAGAACTGTTATGTTGACTAACTGTCTATCTGTGGTCAAACTGGTCACTGACAGGTTTGCCTTCAACTTTTAGAGTAGAGTAGAGTAACTTTATTGATTTTTTACATTCTGACAGGACAGTGTGAGAGAGAAAGGAAAAAAATGAGGATAGAGATAAGGAAGGACCAGGAAATGACCTTGTTGTCTTTGGTCCTTGTTCTGGATGAATACTGCGCTGATAACAGTTGAGGCAAAGAATCGTAAAGGAGAGAAAGATATGTCAAACTCCGCCCATCCAATGCAGGAGTGTGCTCAAATGTTGTCTCCTAAGGGGGCGTTGTCCCCTCCTTCTTCTCTTTTTGTGGTGTTTGCACAAGTGCGCTACCGCCATCTATACAGCGCAAAGGGAACTCCATTTATTGTCAATCTCCTAACCAAGGGTCTCCGAAAGAGGGCGTTCACCCGACATCACATAGATACCGGAAGAGAACAAGCCTGAAGTATCTTTCTCTCCTGTACGATTGTTTGGTTGAGTTTTGTGTTGTGCAAACATGCCATACAGTATGTGCGCCATGCCATGTCATGATGCCCAAGCAGTTCAATTTAACCAGACCAGAGTCCATCTCTTCCAAGCATACCGTGAAATGGACTGGCCATTGGGGTCATCCCTCATGAGTGTTTGTACTGTAGTTGAGAAACCAGCAGTGAGGACCATCATGGATTTGACAGGGTTAAAAAGTGATTCAAAACGTGCCCCAGAGGACAACCAAGAAATGGGTTACAAACTCACGCTTTTATCTATTTATTGAGGTACTACAAATTTCAAATATAAAAGTTGCTGTTTGATGAATCCTCCTGGAGTATGCCTGTGGCTCACATCACTGCAAAGTCCTCTACTTTATCAGAGTACCTAACCAAAAGCTTTCTCAAGTCATTTTTTAAATATACGTATATATATATATATATATATATATATATAAAGTTATCTTGCATTAATGTTGGAGTTAACGTACTTCAAGGCTTAAATATCAGTAGCTGAAATCCTTATTTGCCGTCCTTGCCAGGTGAAACAGCTTGTGACAACATCATTTTATGAATGCATTAAAGTCAAATCAAATAAAGCCCAAATGAATGCTGTTTTGCCAGCTGTTGATTATGTTGGAAGTATTCTTTGTCCTCTTTCATTAAACTAAGTAATTTAATCTAACAGTTTCTTCAGAAATAAAAATGGTTCTGACAAGGAGACGAGTAGAGACAACAAGCACTGAGGAAGGCCCTATCAGCCGAAGCTCATCAAAAAAGAGGAAAGTAGTGGAGGGAAGATAATGACAAATAATCTGAGCAGAATTGTTTGGGTGATTAAAATTCAGTTGATAAGCTCAATGTTGAACATTGAAATTCCAGTCGTCTTAACTCACCATGACAAATGCTGGGGATTGACGGGGATACTGTGATAGTCATGGTTTTTTGGGATGTCACAGTGTGCAGGGGACATTTGGTAAATATTTTGGCCAAAATGACTGACACACATGGTGGGGGCGAATGACAGTTTAGGTCTAATAGGGCTTAAATGCCTTTTAAACAGCATTCACTTCTCTTGGACCCCATATCTCAGGTGACTGAAAGGAACAGAGGGAGAGAGAGGGCAAGGGGGAGAAGAGGAAAATAGGAGGAAAAGCAAGACAGATCAACGGCACCCACACCGAAAAACAAGGAAGTATACAGAATTACGTTTCAAAGTTTAAGTTTAAGTTACAAAGTGAACAAGATAGATTGAACAGGAAAGAGATATGGGGAAATGGAAGTACAGAATACATGAGAGAAAGGATGTATGGACTGATGGAGGGGGGGTAGGGGTGGAGAGAGACAGAAACTAGGAGAGAAAGAGAGAGAATCTACTGCTCGTGTCAGAGACGGCTGTAGTGTGAAACTCCCCGATTGGAATTGGCCTCGGGGCAGCAAGATTTGAGGTGCATTAGCAGGATAAAAGGTTGTCTCGTATGCGCATGTTATTTCCATCCCACAGCATAGATGGATAATGCACCTTAAAATATGATCTGCTACAAAAATCCAAGTTTATTAAGAAAGGAGTTGAAGCCAGGGTCACACAGGGTAACCAACCACAGATGGAAAAGGACAGAAAAGGGAGTATGTGTGAGTGGAAACCTCAGATTGAAGACTGAAAACTGAATTTGTCAGCGTTTAAATTACTTGCAAATGGAGCACTAAAACACAAACAGTATGATCTCTATTATTATATTTTGTTGTGGCTGTAAGCCTTCAGGTGGGCCCAAATTGTCGTATGTTTCATATACAGTATTTTAGTGAAGCATCGAATCAGGAAAGGTCAACACTTCAAGCAATGTAGGTGATTGTCATAATGTGTTTACTTGATTACTTTGGAAAAGAAAGAAAAGAAGGAAGAAAGGACACATTATATTGAAAGGATGCAGACCGTGCCTCTTCTGGGAAGACAGGTGTACACCAGCACTGAGTAGAATACCATCCTTTAATGTGCTGCAGTAGTTCTGCTTGGCTGCCTTGATCTAAATGAGCAGCATGTAGATGCATGTCAGGTCTTAATGGCCGCCGGTGAGCATCATAATCTGACATAGCAGTTACAACAAAATATAGTTGCAGACAGGTATTAAACAATAGTTTTGTGTTTAAACGATGTGCCAGTGTCTTCTTCGTGACAGATGTTCTAATAAAGAGTCCAGCTAGTTTCGCATGTGCATTTGCGTTCACTTTCCCAGTGTGCAGTGTAAATTAACCAATGTTTCCGTATATTTCCGATGCCGACCAAAGAAAGTAGATTGGATAAGAATGATTACTGGCTGGAAAAGCCATTGACCACAGTGTAGTACAGGGCATACTGTGAGGACACGATGCGCATGGCATGGGTAGTGGGTGCGGTGCGACGCCATGATGGATAATAAATGTGACTCCCATGCTCTATTCGAAACGGAAGGCAGTGACTCGATGACATAAAGAGGTCTCTGATCAGATATGTGAAGTTAGCTGATGAGACAGTTGTAACGAATGGTACTAACGAGTGTGCTGCCCTGCGCATTTGATGTTACTGCGATTCTATGGTGGGAGTTAGGTTCATAACGTTAGCGCTTAGCTTTTGCAGGCTAGTTGAGCGGTGGATACGACGGTTGAATCGTAAAATAGGCTGTAAATAGATCTAGCGACCGCATGTTTAGATACTACCGTGTTGATTTATCCCTTTGATTGTCAATATCTACATCAGTGTCAGAATAAAGAGCATTTTAAGGTAGTAGCTTGGGTGGCAGCCATGATTCTTTTCAGGTTCCCCGTTGAAAGGGAGGTGGCGCACAGCATTTTGGGTACAAGGAAGCACATAGTCAGCATTGATGTTGCCCTCAACATATCCCCGTTATGCCCACAAATACAGAGAACTGCCAAGGGAGGAAATTAAGCAATTTTTCGTTTCGAATTACACCTGATGACGATGTCCAGTTGGACAGCATGGATGTCTGAAATTTGAATTGCATTCAAATGTGCGGGTGCGAGTGGCTTCTGCAAGTTCCGGCCTGGTCGAAAGAGGATGTCCTGAGAAAATGTCCTTAGACCTGTTCCACACTGAAGCCCTGGTGGTAGGGCATTACACTTTGCTGACAGTAATAGAAGAAAGTGACTCATAGGGGCGCGGCCATGCCGTACACACTTATGGGGTGGATTCCAGACAGGAAAAGTCACTCTCCTACCAGTGAGCTTACTGGACATCAAGTCATCAAGTGCGATTTCAAATGAAAAACTTCTTTATTTCCTCCTTTGGCAGTTGACTGAATTTGTGGGTGTAACGGTGCTCACACACCGCAAGCGCGAGACGTCCACTTAACGTGATGACTCGTATATGTTGTTTGACCTTTCATGCCTGGAGCAACATATACGCTGCATTCAGACTCTGCAGATGTTAGCTTTTTAATAAAATGTGGGTATGTAACAGCTGAATGAACACATTCTAATGCAAGATGAGGGTCTTAGGGTTTATATGCAACCTTATTTAATGTTTTTATGTGCATCAGAAGCTGAAATATTTTGGTTTTTATAGGCTGAGGGCAACTCTCCCAACAAAGGTTTAGGCCTTCAGCAGGCGTTTTTTGCAGGTGCTTTAGTCATCAATGGGTTAATGGGTGAGTTCCACAATGTGACCTTGCATCCTCCACTTGTGCTTGTGGCCTCATACCAGGAAGTAATACGTCATGATGACATCACTGACAACAGCATTATATTTCAATATCTCGCAAAGGCTCAAATGTAAAGAAATTTTCTCATTTAGAATTGGGATGGTGAATGAAAAACAGTCCCCCAAAAATGTATGTGGTGTTATGTCTGCTTTGTTGCCTGTTCATGCTTCATATTCCCGGATGCTGCTTGATAACAATACTCATGCAGGGCATGCTGGGAATGTGGGTTTACGGAAATAAATGGCTGATATGGCCAGATTTGTACATCTCTGCGTCTAGTGTATTTGACAGTTTTATTGTATATAACATTGGCGACGAGGATGGAGCTTAATCTACCACCACCTCCTCAGTTTTTAGCACTACCTGGCGAACCCCCGATGCCTTGGGTTCGTTGGCTTGAAACTTTTCAAAACTATATTGACGCCCTGGGACTTCACGAAGCTAACGACACTCGAAGGCGGGCTCTTCTCATCCACTGCCTGGGCACTGAGGGACAACGGATCTTTCGGACACTGGGACAGGCAAAAAAGTATAAAGACGCCACAAAGTTGCTGGAGGCACACTTTGCCGCTCCACAGACTGTAATCCTTCGTCGGATCGTGTTTCGTCAGCGCAAGCAAAATGTCGGTGAGTCGATTCAACGCTATGTAGCCGACCTGCGCGGCTTAGCCTCCTATGGAATCAACAGTGTCATTGCAGGAGCTTCAGCAGGCCTCTGAACAGGACCCGGTTCCTGGCAAAGCTTCGCTCCTTCATTCACTCCGGGTGGCCCCCAGCCTCCAGCCTCCCCGACGAACTGATCCCTTTCCACCGGGCGAAGGATGAGCTCTTCTGCTGGGGTGACCACTGCGTGGGATGGGGCCACCGCACCTTCATCCCCGCTAGCCTCCAAGCCCGCGTTCTGGCCATGGTACATGAGGGTCATCTGGGCATCGTCAAAATGAAGCAGCGGTGCCGAGATTCAGTCTGGTGGCCTGGCTAAGATGGTGAGGTCGAGGCTATGGGGCGGGACTGCACTGCACGCCTGGTGAGCGGTAAGACGGGCCCCCCACCGGCACCTCCCCTCCAGCCGCCCCTGGACTGGGTTAGGATCCGCAGGCCTACCTGGGGCCACAAGCTCAAGTCATTCTGGTCTGCGCCACTGCAAGTGGCCAGGCGACCGGCTCGCACACGGGCCCATCCGGGCCATCTCAGGGACTATGTGCTCTGACATGTTTCTTGTTCTATGTGCTTTCAGTGCTGTCAGTGTTCTCATGCTCATGTTAATCTTTCTCTTTTTCATTCCTAGGAAGTGAATAGGAGATGTTTCCACTGTAGTTGCAGTGCATTCATTCCGGCTGTGTGTTTTTTTTTTTTTCTACTGTTGCCACGGGGAGGGGAGGGGAGGGGAGGGGAGGGGAGGGGAAAATCTGAGACTGAACCTGGACTTTATCCTGCGTCCGAATATTGTGCGGGAAAGGGTGTAGGTGTTAAAAAAAACCCTGTACTTTCTGAGTTCGAGCTTTTATGAACGATGTTCCTGGGTCTCCCCTGGGGAGGGGGGAAAATGTTATGTCTGCTTTGTTGCCTGTTCATGCTTCATATTCCCGGATGCTGATTGATAACAATACTCATGCAGGGCATGCTGGGAATGCGGGTTTACGGAAATAAATGGCTGATATGGCCAGAGTTGTACATCTCTGCGTCTAGTGTATTTGACAGTTTTATTGTATATAACATGGCTAGGCTGACAGCTGGGAAACTTTATTGTTTTCTCCATGGAGGAGAGGCCAGGGGGCGGGGCGAGGCCACAAGCACAAGTGGAGTAGTCTGATTAACATCGACGTTCAAATCTCTTCGAGACTTGGTCTGACCAAGAGCATAACAATTAACGTTTCCTAAACGGCATGGTTGACCTGCCTCCCTTGGTTTGCTTATGTGTGGCCTGCGTTATCTCTTTACCGTAATATTTTTAAGATTTTTTAATGTTTAGTGACTACGCCACTCTCATTTGTTAGGGTGAGAGAACCCAACCATCAAACACTTGATTCGACTTTCCCCGCAACAGGTTAGTGAATAACAAGAGATACAACTGTCATACAATTCAGAGTTCTTTTTATTTTCTCTCTTTTTTTCGTAATGAATCTCTTCCTTCTTATCGTAATGAATCTCTGTACATAAAGTATGCCTCACGGGCTCAGTCAAATATATATATAAAAAAATAGAATATGAACTTTTACAGCATTTATAGGCACGTCATCTCCAGATACAAAAATGTGCAAATGTGCTAGTTATGCAAAGGTGCTAATTGCAATTGGCAGTTGCACGAGGGGTAGACCAAATAACAAAAATTGCACGGCAAACAAAGTTAGTAAATCAAATTGTACAAAAGAAAACAAACTGCCAAAAGGGCAAAATTGGTAATGGCCACCACACACACACACAAGCCTGTTAGACACACGTCTTTGGTCTCCCCCTACAGCAAGTATAGGTTCCAAAAGGAGTCTGGGATTTAAGATACGTCTCCCAGTAATACTTCAGTGTTCATACCCTAATCATATACACAAGCTCCGTCTTGGCGGTTACTGAGTGAAACTTACACAAGCCCCTTCGTCTTGGACGTTACAAAGTGAAAAGGTTGCACAGGATGAATCACTTACACAATAGGACAAAAGAAAGAAAAAGGTTGGGAAAAGAACAGTGATGCCCCCCTTCTCTAGTGACACTGCATCAGTGTAGTCGAAGGCACCAACTCCTCCTATGTACATTTAACGAGAAAGTTACCATTAGAAACGGCGTTTATAAATCGATTAAACAGGAGTTGTGTATTGTGGAAATGCGGGCGCTCCCACAGGTGCAACCGCGACACCACAACGCGATATCAAAAGCACCACGCCGCCAGTCCCGCCATCACACCTGCGGAGCACCCCCACTCCCACCCCACACAACTCCCTACACAAGTCAAGTGCTAAGCGTCGAAACTCTTACAGAAAATGCCGGCATTACCTCTGGTTCTCTCGAAGCGGCACGCAAGCAGTCAACCACAAAGGACACAAAGTGGAAGCACGACACCAGCGACACTGTGATAGAGTAACACTACATCAGTCACAACAGAGACTACGTTTGCACACACGAGAGAAACGTACAGAACGCATCTTTTACCTTGAGTTTGCCCAGCTCGGCACGCACGCTCCAGAACAGCAGCCGACCCCACGCCAGCCGCGGATGGAAAGGGCTGCGATTAAGTTCAATGGTGTCAGTAACCAACAAGCTAAGTACATTACAATGCACCGAAAAAGCAATAAACCAACCGAGAAGGACGCCTACCTTTCCTGCACGATGGCTCAACCACAAACGGAGAGACAGAGAGAGTGGCGTGCCAACACTACACTCCACAGCATCAAAAGCACAGCGTCTTTGCTAGCTAGCTACCACCGCAATGATTTATGCTACACACCAGAAGGAAAGGGGAGTGTCGTTACCCAGTCAGAATAAAGGTTCAGCATGACCCCCGGTTACATACACCCCCACTTTAAAAGGTCACCGTCCCGGTGACACTCCGCACTCGCTCACATCCACGCACACACCCAACAAGCGCGGGCACACGCACACACCCAACCAGCGCGCACGCACACACCCAACCAGCGCGCACGCACACACACCCAACAAGTGCGCACGCGCGCACACACACACACACACACACAAGTGCGCGCATGCGCATCCAACGAGCGCAAGCACACGCACACTAGAAGCCCCCCAGCACATTAACCATCAACAAAGTGCACATGCACATAATCATACACAGACACTGCATAATGATCCAGGATGGAGTCACGCCAGGCTGGATGGACATGGACGTTCTTCTTGGACGGTTACTCTCCAGTCCACTAAATGACAGTCTGCGGTTGGAGGCCTGCCCATTGCCCCCTGAGTGGGCTGTCGGCAAGGGCTGCCGCTGCGCACCCACAGAGGCCCGTTGCCCATCATGGTCTCTCACCGGGTGCCCCAGATGCTGGCTCCCCCACGTGAAGCTAGCCTCATGCGACTCCGGTTGAGGTTGCTGGGAAATGCCCAGCCACCTTGACAGCACATCCAGCTGCCCTTGCTGATGCGCTGCCATCTTCCTCAACTCAGACAGTCCTTCCATGCTTCTCTCGCAGCTTGGCCGTCGGCTATGCCAGCACCCCTGCCGGTGATCGTCGGTGGGGCCCTCCGCTGGCTGGGGGTAATCACTGTTCTTTTCCCAACAAAACAAAACAAAACCAAATGTATACAAAACCCACCACTAACAATTGTAGACAGCTGTATCCACTTAGTTATCCTGCCGGCTACGCCAAATGTGGCCTGCGTTATCTCTTTACCGTAATATTTTTAAGTTTTTGTTTTAGTGACTACGCCACTCTCATTTGTTAGGGTGAGAGAACCCAACCATCAAACACTTGATTCGACTTTCCCCGCAACAGGTTAGTGAATAACAAGAGATACAACTGTCATACAATTCAGAGTTCTTTTTATTTTCTCTCTTTTTTTCGTAATGAATCTCTTCCTTCTTATCGTAATGAATCTCTGTACATAAAGTATGCCTCACGGGCTCAGTCAAATATATATATAAAAAAATAGAATATGAACTTTTACAGCATTTATAGGCACGTCATCTCCAGATACAAAAATGTGCAAATGTGCTAGTTATGCAAAAGTGCTAATGGCAATTGGCAATTGCACGAGGGGTAGACCAAATAACAAAAATTGCACGGCAAACAAAGTTAGTAAATCAAATTGTACAAAAGAAAACAAACTGCCAAAAGGGCAAATTTGGTAATGGCCACCACACACACACACAAGCCTGTTAGACACACGTCTTTGGTCTCCCCCTACAGCAAGTATAGGTTCCAAAAGGAGTCTGGGATTTAAGATACGTCTCCCAGTAATACTTCAGTGTTCATACCCTAATCATATACACAAGCTCCGTCTTGGCGGTTACTGAGTGAAACTTACACAAGCCCCTTCGTCTTGGACGTTACAAAGTGAAAAGGTTGCACAGGATGAATCACTTACACAATAGGACAAAATAAAGAAAAAGGTTGGGAAAAGAACAGTGATGCCCCACTTCTCTAGTGACACTGCATCAATGTAGTCGAAGGCACCAACTCCTCCTATGTACATTTAACGAGAAAGTTACCATTAGAAACGGCATTTATAAATCGATTAAACAGGAGTTGTGTATTGTGGAAATGCGGGCGCTCCCACAGGTGCAACCGCGACACCACAACGCGATATCAAAAGGCACCACGCCGCCAGTCCCGCCATCACACCTGCGGAGCACCCCCACTCCCACCCCACACAACTCCCTACACAAGTCAAGTGCTAAGCATCGAAACTCTTACAGAAAATGCCGGCATTACCTCTGGTTCTCTCGAAGCGGCACGCAAGCAGTCAACCACAAAGGACACAAAGTGGAAGCACGACACCAGCGACACTGTGATAGAGTAACACTACATCAGTCACAACAGAGACTACGTTCGCACACACGAGAGAAACGTACAGAACGCATCTTTTACCTTGAGTTTGCCCAGGTCGGCACACACGCTCCAGAACAGCAGCCGACCCCACGCCAGCCGCGGATGGACAGGGCTGCGATTAAGTTCAATGGTGTCAGTAACCAACAAGCTAAGTACATTACAATGCACCGAAAAAGCAATAAACCAACCGAGAAGGACGCCTACCTTTCCTGCACGATGGCTCAACCACAAACGGAGAGACAGAGAGAGTGGCGTGCCAACACTACACTCCACAGCATCAAAAGCACAGCGTCTTTGCTAGCTAGCTACCACCGCAATGATTTATGCTACGCACCGGAAGGAAAGGGGAGTGTCGTGACCCCATCAGAATAAAGGTTCAGCATAACCACCGGTTACATATGGTTGTTTGCTTATTGAGAAAGTGGAGGAGTTCCCATATTTGCGGGAACTCAAAAAGTGCTTGCATTGCTCTTGACCTGACTAATTGCAATGCTGAAAGTGTTGTGTCACTAGGAGGGCACAGCCTGGCTACAAGTGGAGGATGCAAGGTCGCATATTGGAATGCATCCAATGTGTCAGGAGGTATCCTGTATCAGTCCCAAACGGTTAGAATACAACAGATCATGCCTTGCACACAGGAGTGCGGTGTAAGCGCGGCGCATTTCTGGCCCCAAGAGTGGCAGACCGAACATGTCTGCGATGCTCCTTGAAAAAACTTGAGTTTATTTTCCTGTGCGGATGTCCACCTCCAATGAGCGGTCTCCCATTGAAAATGAATGCTGCTGCCCGTGGATAGAACCTGAACGCTGACTGTGCAGTGTGAAAGAAAGAAACTAAACAGTCTGCGAACCTCTCGGACTTGTGATGCTCCCGGATGTGTCAAGCGAACGCAAATGTCTGGTGTGTATATACCGTAATGAGGATATTTGAAGGCAACATCAGATGCTGACTTGGTGCTGCTACTACCCAAAATGCTGTGTGCCACCTCCTTCTCAACGGGGAACCTTAACACAAATATGGCTGCCACCGAAACTACGACCTTAAAATGCTCTTTATTCGGACACTTATTTACTTAGATATTGACCCCTTCAGAATTCACATCCTCACCTCCTCATGCGCGCGCATCGATGACTCAAACACATCAGAGAGGTTTTAAGGGTATTACAAGAGACTCTACTCTTCCGGGTGATACTGCACTCTATGGGTGCCAATGGGAGGAATGCAGACTCTAATCAGAATGAATGGGCTGTCCTCTCTCGACAGCGGCCCTTAGGTGAACTGCAGGCATGGGTAAAATTGGGAGTGCCATGTCTGTATGTAAAACTGGCTGTGAACACACACACACAGACAGACAGTGCAGACCCCAAAAGAGAGAAGACCTGCCGTCCTGAAGCTTGCACGTTGATAAAAAGTAGAGATTTTCAATAGCCCACTTGTAATGCTATTATGAGAGGGAAGAGGCTGTTCCAGAAGCATAGGAGATGTTTGTTGTTACAAGACATTAAACTACTGACTGGGCTGAGGACATCATCAGGAATGCCCATTTCTGTGGTACCCACTGCATATCTGAATTATCGTGACCATCCGTTTTCTTATTTCAGAAAAAACACCTGGCTACTTTCTGTACAAATGAACGGAGCATGGTCGATTCTGCTCCAACTATGCGCACACAGCCAAATTACGTCATATCAGTTTACAAACAGTAAACGGGTCTATTGAGAACAGACGCGATAAATTAATACTGTAGTACCTAAATATGATTTCGCTAGATCTATTTATAGCCTATTTTACGACTCAGCCTTCTACTGGCCTTTCACCGCTCAACCAGCCTACGTAAGGTAAGCGCTAACGTGATGAACTTAACTCCTGCCATAGAATCGCCATAACATCAAATGCGCAGGGCAGCACTCTCGTTAGTGCCGTTCGCAATGACAGCCTCATCAGATAACTTCATGACGGAATTCATATCTGATCAGACATTTGTTTATGTAGGAAGGGAGTCATCGAGCCACTGCCTTCCATTGGAATGACCATGGAGGTGGTATAATGCAGCGATCACACCGCTGGCGTTGAAAGAGCCACAACGCTGCTGACTCCTGCCTGGAAAGCACCGGTCAGGGGCGTTGAACGCGGCGAACGATTCAACCTGAAGCGTTCGGCCAGGAATCTCCACCAACCGAAGTTCATGTTTAGAAAAATGTGAACATTCCATTGGCTGCCGCCTGCTGCCGCTGAGCTCATTACATATTTCAAGATGAAGTTCAACTTTTGACACCCTCGGCTTTAGATGCAGTTGACGCCCTCTCCTCTAGAAACGTGTTTGCTGCTTTTCACGCTTCTGCAGCCTCCTCTCCCATACAAAGTCAATTACTTCCACCTCTTTCCACGCGTTCAACGCCTGCGGTGTGTTCGTACGGTAAGAACTGGAGAGAGTGAATAAGTCCCGTCTCCAGTCATTTCAATGGGAAATGCTAGGCTAGTGAATTCAGCCAAAATTGAAAGATTTTTTTCAGCTTCCAAAATGTTACTTCCACCGACAGTTTACTCAGCCAGTTACGTGCCACGTTACTGACTGCCTTACGGTTGACCAGAAAGCTATATGGTAGATGGGCATTGGATGCATGGAGTTATTATAAGGTGCCCAACCAGAGACCTGTAAAGTGTAAAGGTCAATCATCATGTGCAAAGTTGAGCGAAGTGGATGTCGGAAATGTGTGAATTTGTGAAAATGGCGACGAGGAAGTGCCTTGCTAATCGGCGAAGCTAACCAGCCAAATCCTGCCCCCCTGGGAATGACGTGAGTGAACTGTCTTCTCTCTATTGTCTTTGGCCAGAACGCCTTCCTCACTTGCCTTCAGTGATGAGAGGGACATCATCTTTTTAAAAAAAATCAAACCCGAGTCACCGGCGCAGCATCCCAGCGCCCCACCGCTACTCCACGGCAGGGCCAGGGACATCATCTTTGATGACACAAGAGTGTCATGCTTTCGAACGTCCCGGGTGCAAGTCAAACTACTTTCTCCCATCCTTTCCTGGTCCACCCATCCTCTTGCCAAAGTGCTTCTTCATCCAGACACATCTGTGAAGAACACAATTAAGTTTCCCTACTGTCAAGCGGCACAGAATGACTGTTCACATTTCAACATTTCTCTTGCAAACTAGAATTACAGTATGTTTGAATTTCATTACTGAAATATATTGAATTAAAACTTTGATCATCGTTGAGCTTGAGCCTTGAGGAGGCTTGAGGAGCCTTGAGTTTGATATGTACCCTACAGGTACTCTCTCATACTGTTTTCAGGCAGACCAGAACAGAGCCAGTGCCAGATCTCATGTGACTTTAAAGTCAAAGTCAGCATGATTCTTTGAAATCCTGAATTCTTATATCATCCAGTCGAAGCAGTTTTCAAGCCCTGCTCAGACATTGCAGCTGTTTAGACTGCTCCCCAGTCTACACTAATAACACCATAGTGAAATTTGCTGATGACACCACAGTAGTTGGACTTATTTCAAATGGGGATGAGTCTGCCTACAGAGATGAATTAGAGCGCTTGGTGGGGTGGTGCAGAGAGAACAACTTGCTCCTGAACACAGCCAAGATCAAGGAGCTGGTGGTCGATTTCAGGAGGAAGAGGACTGCCATCCAGCCACTTATGATTGAGGGGGTGTGTGTGGAGAGGGTGTCAGACTTCCGTTTCCTGGGAGTTCACATCAGCGAGGACCTGACTTGGGGTGTCAACACCACTGGGCTAGTGAAGAAGGCACAGCAAAGACTTTATTTCCTAAGAATACTTAGGAAAAACAACATCTGTCAGGAGTCTTTCGAAAATCCATCTGAATCCATAAGCGTCTTGCCAAAACTCTTTGTTGACCCACCACAATGTAAAGCGTGTTTGTATGGAAAATGTAAACATGCAGTACATTTGGAAGTTCAGCCCCAGGCAATACTCCTATCTGACCTGAGATGCCCGTTTACACTTGCGACCAATGTGTTTTCATATTTTTCTCTCTCTGACTAGGGCAGCTCATGTGGAGATGAAGAATGAAGCGCAGCGAAATCCTAAGCAACCTGCAGTAAATCCCTTGAAATATAAAACAGCAAGCGGAAAGAGAGTGCTGTGAGCTGTGTATATACATATTATTTCTTGGAGTAACAAACGTATTTGTCTGCATCATGCTCAATATGTGCCACAAGCAGTTTTTGTTCAGTTGAGCTGAATAGAAAACTTGTCAGGACCGTCTTTCAGGCATGGAGTACGCCACGGTGGAGTTTGTTATGTTAAGCACTCCCATTTTTGTAGTAGAAGCTGCTTAAGAAACTCTCAGGTGAGTGGTCTGTGGTAATGATTAATGATATAATCATTTCTAAGGCTGAGTGTGTGTGTGTGTGTGCGTGTGCGTGCGTGTGTGTGCGCGCGTGCGAGAGCATGCCTGTGTGTGTGTGTGTGGGCACATGTGTGTATGTGTATGTGCAGATCACTTTAAATTGCATGAAAGAAAGCTGGTAATAGTAAGGGAGCTAGCCAGAGAGGTGGAAATCAGCTGTGTGTGTGTGTTTGAGAGAGTGGGCCTCCATGTAAAGTTGCTTCCCTTCGGCGCTATAGATTGAAAGAGGCGTAAACTGGGGACTGCATCCTGACTGCACACTGTACATAAACTGTGGGAATGAAAATGATTAGCCTTGAAACATGACACACCACCAACTGCACACAAAACACCTGGAAGAAAAATCAAACCACATTTTTAAGTCTGGACATGAAAAACCCCAAAAGTAGTCTTTCATTTGATCTTTACTTCCCAAGATCTAAAAGTAGCTCAGCAAGCTTTCTGTACACAAAACCTTATGTGTACTCATCCTTAGGCCATAACAAATCAAGACTGGCAACTTTAAGCTTCTGTGTGGAGATGTGGTAAATATTTACCCTATGATAAGGATAACGTGTGTTTACTTCACAAACATGCATGTGTGCGCACAGATGCCTGCACAAATATGCTCTCTTCCATTTTGTGCTGTTGTGATAAGCTGAAATTCTGCTGTAAATGTTGTTTTCCTAATTAATTTATTTTAAACCCCTGTTTGTCTTGTACTGAAAAAGTGTTGTTTGTCTTTCCCCCAAAATGTCTTCACTTACACTGGTTCTAAATTATATACTTTGATCAGAACAGACAATGAGTCACTTTTAAGGGAAGAGGGAGCATATGATAAGTGCTTGAAATAAATTAATTACTGGTAAATTAAGAGAAAGATTACAGAACATTGCTGAAAATGAAGAACATTGGAACACTGTACTTTAAATGAAGGGCATTGCTAATTGGATAAATGGTAATTGTAGTGAATTCATCATGGAGATGGGCCCATATCTTCACAGACAGATTGCAAAGCTCAGTGGCATATGATGCATGGTAGATTTGTCATTATTGTTGATGATCATTTTCCTTTATTAGACATGTTGACATTTGTGCAGTCATCTATCAAAATGGCGTGTAAGAGATACAGATTCATTAACATCTCAGAGAACGAGTCGTCACAAACGCTGGCTAGCAGACGGCCACAACCTTTTTTTGACACCCCAAGTAATATTTCGGAACAAAGGCACAGAAACAGCCAAAGGCACTGTCGCTTTGCCTAATTGTGATATTTAATCATGAGGTACTAATTAATTTACATAATTCCTGAAGAAAATGTTAACAAATTAATTGCAGCAAAGGACTTCTTCACCGCGGGGCTAATTAGCCCACTGTCACAGCATTCATCACCACACATTTATACCACTCTCTGTGCCCTATCACTAGGTAAAGTACCTAAATCCCTTATGCCTACTCCAGAAATGCAATCACTTACCTAGTGTGCTGTCAATTTCACCTACCCACTGAACTGAGCTACAGACACCTTCTGGGTAAGTGATTAGAGTTATGGTTGACAGGCTAGGTTACAGGTAGCTCATTTCAAGAAAGCAGCACATTTCGAGGTACAGTACATCCCAAATCAAAGCTTTGAACCGGTTCAGGAAACGAAAATCAGAAACTTCTGTCATTTTGCTTGAAACAAGAACTAAACCCATAAACCAAACCAAAAAATAATGACAATCAGTTAGTAACCGTTAATATATTTGTTATGTGGCTATTCTGTGTAGCCTACAATGAGATCACCTGTTCAGGTTTGCTCCCTGTTCATTCAACCCATGAAGAGAGTTGGGAGAGTTTGCCTACCAGAGAACCAGAAGGCCTAAAATTTGCAATGTATATAAATAATGTAATGAAGTGTCTATAAATCTTTCAAATGCAAAGTTTTATTCAAACATGAGCCGAATATATTTGTTAACGTTGTTAGCTCTTTTCAACATTAATATGAAACAGCCATCCATCATTATGGCAAGTTCGGCACCATCACGATAACAAGCAGTAATCTTCTGAACTGAACTTAAAAAGTATAAGTCTACAGTCGGGATCGACATGCAAAATACAAATTTGAAAGGTGACATTGTGTAATAAATTGATAATAATGCACATGAAATATGTTCAAATCCTTGTATAGTAGTGTTAGGTGTGTTCCTGAGGGTCTAAGCTTTCCAATGATATATAATGTTCCTGGGTTTATTACACCACCTGGATTATAAACAATTGCTGAATGAAGATCAAGTTGAAGTTCAAAGTCATTCGGGTCGCCATCAGGTCGCCTAAAGGTATAGGCCAATATGAAAAAATATACCAGTTCAGGAATGAAAATGTTCTGTTCTAACCAGTTCGGGAATATCAATTTTAGGGTGGAACCAAAAACAGAGACGTTAAAAAATTTGTTTCTGTTCAGAATGAATCACTTCTGGTTTCAAGCTCTGTCCCAAATACACCAATCACTGCCTTTTCCAGAAATCGATCTTATCGTCACTTATCTTGTGTCCCGTCAATACGACCTACCTGTCAAACTCAATTAACACACCCACTCCCGGATCAGGGGTTAGGTGGTTAAAGTGGCACTCCAGGGTTTTTGATGTAGAACACAATTTCCTAGTTAGCCAGAGTGTTTATCCAGATTGTTTCTTGATATTCCAAGCAGTCCTTGTGACACTGGAAGGCTAGCACAAGTGAACAGCCGTTTTGTAGCCTGTAGCATTTTCTAACACTCCAAAAAGCAAATTGGTCGAAAACCTATCAACCTGTTCTGTTTTGCCATCAAAACGAAATAGGTCCTGCGATGTTCTCTGGTCCTCTTTCTGACATTTGAGTCACATCTTAGAGATGTTCCACCAGATATTCCTACAGGCGCGGAGTGGCCATCGGGAGATCGGGGACTTGTCCCGGTGGGCCGCGGCCGCGGAATGTATTATAGCAGCCACATTGTATTCTCAACCGGCCCAGTGCAGCAAATACCTCAAACAATCTTTCACTTGGTGATGCAAGCATCAAATTTGGTTCAGAGGTGCTTCAGACCCTACCCTTTTAGAAAAGGTCGCTATCCAGGTGAAAAAACAAAATGGCGGCCATTTTCCAAGATGGCCACCAATTGAACTGCGTTTAAATGACTTTTATATATATTTTGATTGACTGATCATATTTTGACTATCTATGTATGGAAATATATTATGTTGAGCATGGAAAATTCAATCATACACTAAAAAAATATATATATATATTGAAAATTATGGGATTTTCATAATTACATGTAAATAAACTAACGTTCACTGAATGATTCTAAATATTACAAAAACAGAAGTAGGCCTATAATGATTACATGTTACATGTACATGTGTGTTGTTTGGGTAGGAAAGCTCTCTGATGCACATGTTGGATTAGTTCTTTTTAGTCCTCAAATTTGCAGGAACATAACTGTGTACAGTTGAGGCTAAAGCAATAGCATTTGCATCTTCCTCGGCAGTCAGTCTTGCATCTACACTTTGTCAGTTGCTGGCAACTCTCCGTAATTGCAGGAAGCTTTGACCAGAGAACTTTCCAGGCCTCACCATCTTTTTGCCACCCCCAGTTGGCAGGGCTTTCAATTTGCATCTTGCACACAGTAACCTGGCCCCATATACAGGCAGTTTGGAAGGCGGACCGTTTTACATGCTGGACAAGGGATGCACTTGTCGGTTTCCGAGCAAACAAGTCCAGTCTTACTTCATCAACCTTGTCTGCAGTGCTGTTCTTGTCATACATGTTGATGACAAACCTCTCAAGAAGTTTCAGGTCAGTATCTTCAATTACTGCTGGGTATGAACTGAGCTTTTTGAAGACATGAGTCACTTCAGGGCAGACCCATGCTGTTTTCTTGCCTTTGCTATGGAAAGCTGATACAACATCACAGCCAGTGAAAGAATGGAAGGACATCATGCTTTTGGATTTCTCTGGCCCAAGATTCAACACCATGTCATGAATTGGCAGCCACCTGATGGAATGACCATGGCCGAATTCGATCCACAGTATCTCTAGTCCTGCATCCTGGAGAATTGCAAAATTGCTGACTGCAACACTGCAATACCACTTCCTCCACACAATCTTTATATCTAACCTGATAGGCAGTAAGTTGATCTCTTGAAATTGTGGTATGTTTGTGGCTAGCATGGAATAGCCATCAGAACTACAGCTGTAATGGGTAGGGGGAGACTTCAACTCCTCTTTTGTATCTTTCTGACAGAGGCAGCACTTCTTCCAGTCTGTTTTAGTAGTCAAGTCAAGTCGGTTTTATTGTCAATTTCTTTACATGCACTGGTCATACAAAGAATTGAAATTACATTACATTTCTTACTTTCCCATGCAGACATAGATATAGACTTTAGGTGTGGACTTAGACAATTAGACATAGATAGTACACATACATTACACCAAGAGTACCTATAGTATACCCATACAGACATATAAAGTGCAAGACTGGGCAACAGCAGACATACATAGAACATGTATTAAGAAGAGGTATTGTTGTGCATTTTCAGTTATGTCCTATTGTGACGATTCTGACATGGTGATAGTAGCATTGTGAAATAATAATAAATATAAAGTAAGCAATTGTAATGTGCAATATTTACAACTAGTTGGTAGCTAGTTTTCCAGTACAGTCATTAAGTAACAGGCATGAAGCAGCAGCAACATGTGTGTGCATGTTTGTGTGTGCTTTTGAGTTAGTTCAGTGTTGTGTGTGTGCTTTTGAGTTAGTTCAGTGTTTGTGTGTGTGTGTGTGTGTGTGTGTGTGTGTGTGTGTGTGTGTGTGTGTGTGTGTGTGTGTGTGTGTGTGTTTTGAGTTAGTGCAAGTAGAATGTGCAATCACAATTCAGTGTTGAGGGGGGGGTTATCACGGATAGGAGGGCAGGTAAAGAGTCCAGCATCCTGATTGCTTGGTGTATGAAGGTCTTTGCCAGCCTGGTGGTACGGGAGCGGAGGCACCTGTACCTCTTTCCAGAGGGCAGGAGACTGAACAGTTTGTGTGCAGGGTGACTTATGTCCTTGGTGATCATCAGTGCTGAGGCGGGTGGTGTAAATGTCCTGCAGGGAGGGGAGTGGCGCTCCAATGATCTTCTACGCTGTTCGCAATGCACTGGAGTGTCTTCCTGTTTTGCTCTATGCAACCTCCTCCCCACACTGTGATGCAGCTGGTCAGGATGCTCTTGATGGCTCCTCCTTTGAATGCCGTCATGATGGAGGGTGTAGCACTTGCCTTCTTCAGTTTGCGCAAGAAGTAGAGGCGCTGTTGGGCCTTCTGCGCCAGTGATGATGTGTTTGTGGTCCAAGAGAGGTCATCGCTGATGTGCACTCCAAGGAAATTTGTTCTGCTCACTCTCTCCACAACAGCACCGTCGATGGTCAGTGGGAGCAATTGTTTTTGGCCCCTCTGAAAGTTTACAACAATCTCCTTGCTCTTGTTGACATTCAGCAGGAGGTTGTTTTTCTTGCACCATCTGGCCAGCAAGTCTACTTCTTCTCTGTAGTGAGTCTCGTCACCCTTAGTGATGAGGCCCACCAGTGTTGTATCGTACGCAAACTTCATCAGATGGTTAGTGCTGTGGGTTGTTGTGCAGTCATGTGTCAGCAGGGTGAACAGCAGGGGGCTGAGCACACAACCTTGCGGGGCCCCCGTGCTCAGGGTCAGGGTGCTTGAGGTGTTGTTCCCGACACGTACTGCAGCTCAATGGATTTTTAGCAGCCATCTTGTGTAATACGGTTAAAGGCCGAGGGGCTATACTTTTACCACCCAACCGTACAAAATATCAAAGCACATTGAGATATGGGACACAACAAGGTTCAGTCATCTTCTGCCCTAGCCGGGCTCCACCCTACTAGTGACGCAACGCCTTCGGCTCAGCTACACACAGTAGGGCCAGGAGCTTGCTCAATCCTGCTACAGCGGGATCTCCACCCACTTTGTCTGGAACCAATCAACTGAGCATTTCCAACCGTCCTGGGTAGAGGCGTGTTCAAGGCAGTGACATGGTTTAAGCAGAGACGTTCTTTTGGGCTAAGAAATTATTGGTATAAACTTCAGCACAGCCCTCAACCAGTAATAAGCCGAGGGAGGCGGGTTAACCAGGCCATGGAAACAAAGTTCTTCCTGTATGGAAACGCTAATCGTTATTGTCCTGGTCAGACCAGAATCGTGGTACGTGATCTGAAGTCTATGAAAATCAGGCAACCTCTGCCCTACACCCAGCCCGATCGTTCATCCACTGTCATTTAAGTCCCGTGCGATCTGTACACCATCCGGGTAACTGAAGCCCTGTTACCCTTGGCTCGGCTCTCCCGCGCTGGCACATCCTGTCAATTCAGGTGCGGCTATCTTACTAAATTTCTACAACTAACTACATTTCTAGTTAAGCTATATACATGGTCTTATTAGATAGCATTTGGGAGACTATAAATACTAAAAACTAAAGTGAGTATACTACTAAAAGAGTTAGTAAACTACAACTACAGCTATTGTACAAGCCGACACTGAAACCCATGCTGAGTCTCACAGCAGTGATGTCACCAGTGTGCCCTGATTGTGCTATAACATCACTCTAATACAGAATAATGTAAACAAAATTGTTTTTACGACATTGTATTCCAACAGTGATGGCAAGGTTAGTATGTATTATTGAATACCTGCTATCGGACAGCTGGATGTCATAAATATGTATTTTCAGTCACCAGCTGCCATTTTGAAAATTGGTGGCCATTGTGTGATGAAATATTGATACTATTAAGTTGTCCTGGTCAGAATTCATACATTTTAATATTTCCATCACTCAGATGTCTTGATTACTTGGCATTCTAAGACGAAAACAGCTTTTTTCACCTTTAATCAGGCGGCCATCTTGAAAAATGGCCGCCATCTTGTTTTTCCACCTGGATAGCGACCTTTTCTGGGAGAGTAGGCCCTGGAGCACCTGTGTACCTGATTTGGTGCTTGCATCACCAAGTGAAAGATTCTTATGGAATATTGACTTAACATCTCTCACTATATTGTGCCTTTGCAGACATTGCGAAGGCTAACTAACCACATTTCACTTTTTATCAACATGTGCAATTGACTCACCAGTATATATACCGTCTACCCGACCGCAATACCTCAGTGACGGTGTCAAACAGTAAATTGGCCACACCCCTTCTCTACTGATAATGTTCATACACCGTAGATCGCGGAAGTTTACTAGATCTTAGTAACACAGTTTCGTTTTCAGTATTTCAAGAACCTGTGATATTTAGATTGGTTACCAAGGGGTGGAAATATTAGTAAGTTATGATATATTTTCCGATTTCCATATGACTATTACAGTTTACAGTCTGCCACTCCAGATTCACTTGTTCTGTGGTTATTGACTTGGGTTACGAACAGACTCCACCAAGTGGTAAGGAGGTGAACTGCAGCTAAGCAGGAAAACACGTTGTACATGTTTTGATGGCTTTGGTTTGCTAGAACTAGCGGTATATCTCCTTACAGTCGAAATAATGTTATATCATACATATATTTATATGTGGCACATTTATGATGTAGCCTATGTAATGTCTGAAGAAATGGAACAAAATAATTACCACACAAGATTCTGATGTGAGCAGTGCTGGGTGTGTAGCCTTAACTGTGGATTAAAATGTAATCGCAAGAAACAAAGACATTTGCTGCGACGAAGACAGCGTTTTAAGGTAGGCCTACACCGTTTGGTTATTAATTTTGTTGACTTATGGTTGTGCTTTGAAGTAGCCTAGGTTTGGCTTAGTTGCTGCATGGTGGGTTTATTGCACAATGTAGACAGACTTTTTGTAAGCTATAGCCTACTCTTCTAAAAATCCCCACACTCAAAACTTTGTACCCGTGCTCATCCTGTCTTCCTTAAACGATATTTCAATAGGCCAAACTGTCAAAATGACAGTGGAGTGCACATTTTCATGGAACAGTAGCGTGATGTAGCCTAACCTGCAATGTTCTATGGTGAATGCTTTGGACTGTGATGATGGCTGTGTATTTCATCAAGTGTAGGCTACAATTCTCCACTTCAGGTTGATATTTTGACAACACTAATGTCCACATGTAGTAGGCCTACGACTGCAGATTTCGTGGTTTTTGTCTTTTTGGTTAGGGAACCATGTTGTTCCCGGTGGGAAAATTCTTCCCACTCCGCCCCTGTATTCCTACAAACGTCCAAAGCCCTCTGAGAAAATGTTTGAGTAATGGTTGTGAGTTATTCCCTGACATTTGGAGGACATACTATTGAAAAAGTGAAAGTGTCCTCAGCTGATACACAACACACACTGTACACAGCCAAATTGCCTTTATGCTTCCTCATCCATGCAAGAGGCAGTGCGGAGGGACAGTAGGCTACCATGTTTGAGATGTCCAAGTCATGGAGGAGCCTATTGGGAGGGAAAGTAATCTCATCGCCCCCTGCTGGCAACGTTCCAAGCCCCTGCAACAAATGAATGGGTTTTTTCTTTGAAAAATTACATCTCGGCCCTGACGACGAAGTAGAAGTAGTGGCAGTCATATTATAGGCATGTTGGCCCGTTTTATCGAATCAGGTGGTAAAATGTTCGGTTTTTCACTGATCTGAACTGATTTTAATATTCTTTAAAAAGCTAATACAGAACTACACTGACTGGCATGTGTGACGTGTTTACTCCATGTAATTAGCATAGCCAAATTAGCATAGCCAAACATGAGCCAGATAGGTGGTTACTCGTCACCACAGAAGCCATCATATCTACTAGAGAAGTTAAAACCAAACCAAAATAATTGCGTGTATATATGTGTAATAAGAAGACAATATGGAACTCACAGGATTACAAGGATGTGAAGATATGTGAAGAACTTGTGTTCATTCGCGTTCATTTGTTTCTCTGTGTTGTCAACGAGGCGCGAAGCACAGCATGCTGGGAGCTGTAGTCCGTTTCCGACCAGATTGGCACAATTTCTATTTTTATTAAAAGGGCAAAAAATGACTTAAGATTTTCACAGGTCGTAGTTCATCCTATTGTGTACGCTGAAAAATGTGTCTGGTGTTACAGTTCCTAGTCATATCTTTGTGGGATTTTTTTAAAAACTCGTCTATGGGAGTTTCAATAGGATCGCCCTGGTGTTTGGAACGTAACCGCTAGGATCGCTGTTTTCCACTTTCCCTCCCAATTCATAATCCCAACCAACCTGGCGTGTGGAATCCAACCACCCACATTTGGGCACCAAGTCCAACTCTGTAACTGATCGCCCATGACAGTCCTTGCAGTAACATAGGGTCCATGTAATGACGCTTTTATTACGTTTTGAAAAGTGAGTTTGAAAAGAGACTTTTTAAGCCTCTGTCTAGTGTACGAGATTCTACATGGTCTGGCCCCAGCTTTTTGTGGAGTTTGTATCATCGACCTGCTCTGTCTACCCAGGTGAAAAACCCATATGCTTAAAGTGTACTTTTTTTGACCGTACTTAGTACAAAGTGTACTATTTTCGGCGATTTAAAGTGCGCTTCATTGCACTATTAGTGCGCTGAAGCACTACTAAAGCAGTACTTCAGCACACTTGCAGCACACTGAGGATGCTAAATTGGCACCGCTTTTGGACAACTTTAAGTGCACTACAAGCATACTTTTGAAAGTATGCTCCAAACACGCTTTTCATGCATTCGTATGGCATTAATAGTGTGCTTGAGTACACTTCTATAACATTTTATTGTTACTAGAAGTACAATAAAAGTATATTAACTTCATGCTTCTTTGGACTACATTGGAACATTTTAAGTCTGTAAAAAGTATATCATATTAAGTATTGTAAATATATAATAGGTATGCTTGAAGTATATTTACAGTACACTCCCAAGTACAACGAATAATATAAATGTAATACTACAATCCATGCTGGTCCTCAGAGCTTGTACATTACACACAGCCACATGTCACAGTAGTGATACAGTATGCATGCCTAGCACAACTGACATTTACAATCATTGCATCGTTACAGAGATTTCAGATACACATTTCACTTTATTTCATTCTTGTTCCGCCTCCCTGCAGTTGAGCATTTGAGTTGATCACTAATGGTGACCCTTGATTCTTTGTTTGAACAACTAGTTCCAACTTACCTCCCACCATGATATTGTGGGAAGTGTGAGCCTATATATACCAGAACATATACGTGACCATCATAATGACGGTGGGAACATGGTCATTTTTTGTGTACCACTTTAAAATTTTAAAACTCCTACAATAAACACAGAATATAACAATGAGTAATATTTTCATGCAAACCAAAGATATTCCTTAGAGGTAAATGGATTTCTGTTTGAGAAATTTAGCTCCAAGAAGTGCATTGCATGATGGTACATGCATGATGGGTAAATGAACTTTGTGTAAGCACACTTTGAATATATTTGGGTGAAGTACAATCATGGTGCACTTAGAAAAAGTGTACTTGCAATATGTTAAAGCGATTTACTTTAAAGCGCACTATAGAAAATCACACTTCGAAGACATTTGGGTGAAGTGTAATCATATTACACTTTAAAAAAGTACAATTGCAATATGTTATTAAAAAATACACTTTTAGTAAGTTCACTATTAGAACACTATTAATATATTCCTCTAAATACACTTTAGCCAAACATCTTCAAAGTACTGTGGAGAAATGTTTAGTTTCATCTTAGTTTTCTTAATCTTCTACTATTCTTATATTATATTCTCATTTTATTTTACATATTCTTGTGTGTAAGCTTTTCTGTAATGGGTCACTGGACACTCAACATTATTGGAAACATGTGCATCTACTTGATGTGGCTGCTGAACAACACATATGAAATGGCATATGCTGGACAACAAGACAATGGACAGTGGACATCCGGCCATGCGGGACCCCACATGCACAGAGGAAGCTGACGACATGGACTGTGGGGGAGGGAAATGGTTAAATAGTGGTGGCTTTGTATCAACTTCAGACCTTGCTGGGTGGAAGACTTCCTGTCTCCACGCAGTAACTTCTCCGGCCGTTAACAATAAAATCTGCAGTGCTTACCACCTGAGTTGTTTGTTTGCCGATATAAATTTTTTACTACAGTACACTTGAAGTATGGTTCGCTAAGTGTACTTTCTTTGAGAGCAACTTAATTACATCTAATTTTAAGTACACTTTAAATAAGCATATTGTAAACATACTTTGTCTAAGCACAAAAAGTATGAGTGCACTTTTAATATGCTAAGTACAGTACACTTCAATTGTGTTTCTATTATACTAAATTGAACCACTTTTTCACCTGGGTATACAATCTTCAAGAATAACATCACCAATCAGCGAACGGAGAAGGGACTGATGGGTGGGGAATGATGTTGCATGTCATGTGACCACGATACACGTCACTAGGCAAGGCATAAAAATGCTTGATCAACACAAGATCTGCTTAGTCTAATAAAGGTGGGGTTGAATGCTTGGCAAACAAGTTGGACAGTTTTTTTCTAACGTGATTTCCCAAGACAAAACAAATGCTGCTTCCTACTTGGAGCAGCGAGTGAACTGCCTCACAAGCATGTGGGCTACACCTGCAATACACGTCAGATTGATGAATGCCAATCACCGCAGATTACCGGCGGCATGGAGGAGGTCTTCTGCCCAGCACTTGCTGTGATGTGACTGCGCGGCTGCTTGGCAATAATTTGTTCCTGCAATGATTTATCCCCATGTGACATGACTGCGGCGCAGAGGCCACCCCCATATGCTCAAAGATTCTTTAAGTATATAGAGATATGCCAATGTAATAGGTTGCTATGGGCACCTAACATGATCAGGTTCCGGTCTGCCTAAAGGGGCGTGTCATAATACTCCTAGCATTGAATAGAACAGTCCTTAGGTCTGCCTAGGTCTGCCTAAAGGGGAATTTCACTCCGTATTCCCCTTGCAATAATAGAACCCGGAAACAATGGGCCAATGGAACATCTCTCTCTCTCTCTGATATGCTGCGTCGCAGACGGAAATTCTAACCGGGATGCTTCACGCGGACACAGTGGGCATGCTCGCTGCCTAGCAAACTGGCTGCCTGCTTGGTTGTGTCCGTGCCTACTTTCAAATGTTAGAGACCCATTTGGATTGATTGGGTAAA
>NC_085879.1:702500-772500 GCF_034702125.1 Engraulis encrasicolus
AATGCGATCGTCATGTCCTTGAGTGCTTTTCTTCTCCAGGAGGTTCTTTAGGTGTCTCTGATTGATTAGCAGTGGACCTCTGGGAGATAAATTATTAAACAAGCCGGGATTCATTAAGAGCCTCTTCGGCACTCGAGCTGCAGAGACAATGAAGGACTTACATGCCTTTGATCTGGCACATACTTAGCGCACAGAGCCATGCATTCCCATACCTCCTCCTCTTCCTCCTCCTCTCACGGAGCCTAACGACCACAGTGAGCCGCTTTATAGATTGAAACACAAATGGGGTGTGGGTGGAGGGTGGCGGAGTGATGAGAATGTGGAGGGTGGTTGGGTGATGACAGTGTATCTGGTAGCAAGGAACAGAGAAGATGGAGTCAGAGGTGATACGAGTGACCCCTATTGATCAATGTCAGATGAAGGTCTTCCTTTAAAAAAAACTTCACAATATACCTGTTAAGAGCAGTTCTTGACATTACATATGCACAGAGGATGGTAGAGAGGGGAAATGGAATGCAACGGAGTAGAACAAAAGTTCAGGAGAACGAGTTATGATGCCAGGCACACCATCCGCATAAAATGACAATGGTTCCATGCATGGCGTTAATAAATCTCACGCTATTATGTTCTCTGACTGTCAAACAACTATGCAAGAGGTGAGCATATTGATGCTGTCTAATACAGTAAATAGAGCTCAAACCCACTAAATAAATATTCGTCACCCACTCTCTAAAAACCCTTCTTTATCCTCAATAGCCTGAAAGGGCATTCACACACACAAAAAAATGAAGATTTACAGTAAGCTTTACATAATATGCTTAAACGTAACTGGCACGTTGTAGTCGACGTCGGCTTACTTAATTAATACAAAGAGGCATCCACCCCTCGCAGAGAGCTTCTCCTCACGAAAGAGGAAGCTCCGCTAAAAATAGCACATCCCCGATGAAAGGAATAAGTCTCAGATGAATGGGTTTGGGAAAGGGGGGAAAACAAGCCTATTTTTAGCCCCCCTTCCCCTCTTCACATTCATACGCTTATACATTTATATGAATCAGTTTGTTTCTCGCCTGGAGCAAACGTGCACTACCCCTTCTGCCAGTGCAGACGCTGTGTGAATGGTGATACGTGTTTTCTCAGATGAAACGCAATCGGATGTGACAGGTTAAGGGCGCACGTGAACTGCGAGGAGGGAGGGGCGCTGCTGTGTGCGGCCCCCCACTCCCCTCCACCCGAGGGTGTTTGGAACTACAAGGAAAAACGTGACTGACAGTCAGGGCAGTGTTTTAAATGGGTTTTTCTTGTTTGTGAGTGTGTGTGTGTTTTCTTCTTTTTTTGAGGAAACTGTACACAGTGGTTCAACGACACAGAAAATACAAACCATTAATGAGAAAATATAAGAAGAATGGATGGTGAGAGAATGAGGGAGTGGCAGAGAGAGAAGGGGTAGAAAATGGAGGACTGAAAAAGACAGCAGAAGTGTGTTTGTGTGTTTGCATGCACATGTATGTGCATGTTGTAACACTAAAGAAACATGTCCGCAGAGATATTACAAATTCAGTAACATGTTTATGGTTAATTAAGACACCGCCTAAAGCAGTGGGGATTATGAATGTATTTATTGCCAATGGTGGTCTGTGGCTTCGCACCTCTTAAAAAACCTTCCGGTGGTCAACATGGGGTGGGGGTAGGAGGGGGTTTGGGGGGCTTTTCCCTCTCACCTCTCCTTCTCTTCCCATTTCCTCCGAGTGCCTGCATGTGTGTGCAACAACAGTTGAAGAGCATTCGGGACATTGTTCATTCTCTGCCAAGTGTGTTTGAACAGTGAATGGAGATGGGGCTCGCTCGACTGTCGTTCCAGGAAGCCTTCGGAGGGGGGCCACAAATCCTTTTCACAGATCACTGGCAAAATCATGATGTGGATCAGCAGGCGGTGTGCCCAAATCGGAATGCGTTACCAGGGAGAGAGCACAAAAAACGTGCCATGGACACAAATATTTATTCTAGCCCAAAGCTGCTCTTTACTTGCAGAATACACCCCCACCACCACGACTACCACCACTCCTCCACTGGCATGTCGATTCAGCTTCTTCACATTGATTTATATGATAATAAGACAACCTGTTTTATATGCGATACAGGATATTTGCGTCACTCATTTGTATGTATGGTTACATGTGATGGCAGCAGAATGGATCTCGTTTGCAATCGGTCTACTGTGGCCTGCATGACTCTTCTGATCATTTATTGGTCATTGCATTTATCCATCGGATTGAGGTTTATGTTACTATGGCGTGCTCCCTTAATTTGAATTCAAAGGAACAGATTATGGCGTTAGTGGAGGAATCAGCCCTCTGTCTGTCCTTTGAGACAACAGGCCTTAGCTTAGGATGTCCTTGCTTGATAACAAGCTTGTGGTGAGAGAGGACATAACCACACCTTGCTTCCAGGGAGGCTACTTCACCTGGGTATGATTAGGTATTCTGATGATTCAGCAATATTAAATCAACATGAAGCCCCTCCTCATACTTTTTGGAACGTTGTATAGGCTAGTATGGCACAATTTCAAATGTGTATTACAGTTGGCCCACATATGAAATTTGGTGTGTCACAGGAATATAAGTGGGCACAGGCCAATGAAACAGCTCGCATTCATATGCAACACAATATGTGCAGGCAGATTTGAACTACAACATATGATGGGAAAGAGTGTAGGCCTATGTGAAAATGTAACTATGTTCTTCAGTTTTGTTGCTATGGTGATGGCGCCGTCTGGCTGCAGTTACCGAAGCGCCCAAACTTTTCAAAAATGTAAAGCTATATTTTTTTCTCTACTTTTCTGTGCCAAGAGTTGTACATTTTGTGTTAACATACCGGTAGTCAAATTAGGCTTTTTATCGTTTATCATTTTATAATTTTGTAGGCCTAGACAATTTTTCACCACGCATTCGAAAAATGCTATGCTGTTCAAGAAAGAGACTTAGCTGGGGGTCAGGTCTATGTTCCCACGGCTTTTAGCTGTCCATGACCAACCTAGCTTTTCACCGCCGGTAATAGCCCATCTGCCGAACTAATAAGGCAACATAGGAGAGGTAGCCGAGAGGACAACTGTCCGCGGGAGAAATGGACGGCGCAACCTCAAGTTGAAGCTGTGTCTGCCTCCCCTACAGCCTTAAAGTGGAAATGAAGCAGTGACCTAATATAGGGGTCTATAACACCAGTAAGATAAGCCAGCATATATATATTTTTTTGAAGTCTGAAATTTAAGCCGTTAATAAAAAAATAAAGCACAAACACGTAACGTACGTTTCTGTTAACGTTTCCAGCCAACAGCGGGTGACGTCACGCGAACGGTAGTGTCCTATTCCTAATGCTGTTATGATAGTAGTGAATTAAATATTTGGGACTTGCGTGGCTGATTATGAGCTTATTTGCTTAACCCAAATGAAGCAAGAATACGTGTTTGGGTGGGACAGAACAAATATGAGGCATGAAGGCAGACAAGACATCCCATCACATGAACCACAGGTAGCCTAAACAAGCAGCTTTTTTTTGCTAAGGTGACAAGTCGCTAACAAATTTTGGTATGAGCCAACATGATCACTATTCATAATCGTGCGATGTCGTGCAATGTTGCAGTTCCCTACCTTCATCTTCCGATGATTTCGCCAACATTTTCCAAGCACCTGAATTAGGCTACTTTGACATCTCCGTGCCCACGTTTATCGGTGTTATCCAGTCAACAATAATCCAAGGCAACAACGCTATTCCAGCCAGTTTGAGGATGCATCCGCGACTTCAATAACATAATAGTTTACTACAATAGATGCAGCTACTTTAAGCATGCCATAACTTAATGTAGGCCATGATAGTTCAACGTGTCATTTCCCGTGGCATCAACTTCAAATCCCCAAAGCTCCTCCGAGAGCGAGACGAGAGAGGGGATGGGATAGCCACACACACAGGCTGCGTCCCTTCCCTTCACAAAGCTTTCCAAACTTCCGCCAATTTTGCAAGTTATTTTCTATTACTGAATTGAACCACATAGCCAACTTAAAGACATGGGCTTTCAGATTAGCGTCCAACAATGCAGGAAAAAGACGTTATTGGTGACGGTCTGTCACTACAAACCTATGAGATCGAGCAGCCCCAGTCCTGACTCCTGTCCTATGGTGGATGCAATGGGTGGATGCCTGCAGCTATCCCACCATGCTCGTAGCAAAGGCTTTTTGACACAAAGTGATAATGACACTTGGCATTTCTCTTTCATCTGATAGTAGGTATATAACATAGAAAACCCAGGGACAGTGTAAAATGAACCCCTCGTCCTTCTTCAATTTTACTGCCACGATTAGAGTCAGTTAGCGCTGTAGTTAGCACACGCTAACGTTAAGTGAATGGAAGGCTACATTAGCCACCAAGTTCTACCATTCGCGTTACGTAGGCGGCGAACATGGCTGCGCCCTTGTGGCGAAACTCGGTAATAACATGTCATTTTTCAGCAAAACTACTTAAAAGTGCAGTTCAACGAACATCCATTCGTTTATGAAAATAAATAAGCCGCCAAAAAATGATAATAGTTGTCAGTGCTTCATTTCCACTTTAAGATTTAATAACGCCTCTCAGATAAGTAGAACTACACAGTCTTCCTGCGCTAGCAGGCTAGGTGTTGATGCTATGAAATTAGGCTATGTTATGATCGTTTCCAGCATAATTTTTAAAGAACTTTTATTATTGTCTTTGTTTGTGCATCTGCGTGTGTGCATGTGTGTGCACTTTTCTCAGGTGAACCCTGGACAATTGGCGCCATGCAGCAGCCTTCAGAGCTGGTGTGTGAATGTGGGAATGTGTTGCCTACGTGTATTTTGAAAGCGATTTGAATTCAACTTTATATTTGTGATACTGTACTATATAAATACATGTTGTATTGTACTGTATGAGTATTAAGTGCATACACTCACAATTTTTTTTCCATTTTTAAAAATAAATATTGAGTTTGGTCCGCGACTTTGTTTGAGATTTTGATTTTGGCCCTCAGTCAATATCAGTTTGACACTCCAGTCCTAAACAAAGTTCAAAGTTCAAAGTTCAAAGTACTTTATTTGCCATTTGTGCATAAACTAGTAGTCCAACCACATAGGAACTCTTGTGCAGGCCCTCTGAGTCAATAAATAGAATTAAATAGAAAAATAGGAAGACAAAAAAACATTAAAAAGTGATCAAAAGAATAAAAAATAAAATTAAAAAAAGGTGGATCAAAGTTCTTTTTTGCCATCAGTCTCACTGTTGCTGGGAAGAAACTGTTGAAAAACCTTGCTTTTCTGGTAGGAATGCTGTCCGCTCTACTGTGTCTCAGTTTGTATGTGCAGTTCTTGTGTTTGAGCAGAGAGTTAGCTGGATGGAGTGGGTCTTTAATGATTCTCTCTGCTCTCCTATGGCTGCGCTGTACATATATGGAGTCCATGGAGGGAAGTGCTGTGCCTATAATCCTCTCTGCAGTCTTGATTATTCATTGCAAAGACTAAACCAAGGTGAACCCAAAAATTCGTGGAAAAAGTGGAATGCAGCAACTATTTAGAATCTTTGGTCAGTAGCACACAGCAGGCAGTTGACTGAAAGTTGGCTGTTGGACCCGGCTATAGCGTTGTGGGAAATCCTAACTTCAGGAGACAGGAGGTGTTATAATGAGAAAAAAGCCTGGTGTGGCAGGCGGATTTACTTCATGGGAAAAGGCAATGATCTACGTTTTCCATCCTTGAGAATTTACATCGGTGGATAAGGTTGCAGGTTGTATATTATATACATAAAAGTACTAAGCCTTGTTTCCCCAGCGTGTAGCAGACACCAGTGAACAAAGAAGCAAATGAAAAACATGTGAAAGTGGAAAATTCATGTTAACTATTAGCTCATTGTAATCCCATGTGATACCTTTAAATGACCACAGTTTCATTGCAAACACAATAAGTAATCACTTGTGTGATGTAATGTGACTTTTACATGTAAACCATAGAATGCCTTGTGGTCTATACTGAGTATAGAAAGCTTTTCCCAGAGAGGGGATGGAAAACCACGCTTCAACGCCTGTCTGATATAGCTTCTGTCATCTCCTAACCGTAATCACCACTGCCCTCGAAGGTGTTGTTGTGACTGTGTCCATGTTTTTCCATGCTGTCACAGCAAGTGCCAACATTCGACCCTCTTCACAATGTAGATTGTGCGCTTGTCATGCTCTACCCTCTTTACAGTATAGTTTGTGTGCTCTTGTGGGGTACGATTATGCCGGAAGCCCAAACACAGTACATCATGTGAAGTATCCTCTGAGGCTCTCCAGTCATAACAGTGGAAAGGTGCGTACAGGGACCTACAGTGCGGTAAAGTGTTGCAACATCTGCAACAGGCAATCTGCAACAAGAAAAAACAATTACAATGAACAAGAACATGAAAAAACAACAACAACCAGACAAACAAACTAAAAAACAAACATAAAAAACAACGGCTACACAGCTCTTCAAATTCGATTCGATACAGACACACACTGCTTGCACGTGCTCCATTAACACCACCTAATTGTTTTCCTGTAGCCAAAGTGAAGGTCTCTCAGGGAAGCTGAAAATAAAACAATGCTCCATTCCATCCCAACTGACAAGTATACAGATAGAGTACATGAAAAAGACTCAGGCAGGCCCTTCGTGGAACAGAGGGCCACCCGTTGCACTGTTGATGAGTGAGTCGGGGCTGTTAGATGAGGCCATTTGAGCTTTGGCTAATTGTCGACAGCGTATAAAGATGGCTTTTCATCTTTAGGTGGGTGACCCATATGGGGGAAATGGTGGTGCGGGATGCCAGTAAGCTGCCTCAATCAACTTGCATGGATGAACATCGCAGGGGCTTTCAACTATATGAGTCACTGCTCTTGTCCAGGATAAGCATTTTTCAAAAAAATGAAAATAAAAACGGGGAAAGAACCGACCTTGGAAAGTCTCTCTCTCTCTCTCTCTCTCTCTCTCTCTCTCTCTCTCTCTCTCTCTCTCTCTCTCTCTCTCTCTCTCTCTCTCTCTCTCTCTCTCTCTCTCTCTCTCTCTCTCTCTCTCTCTCTCTCTCTGTCTGCCCCCCATCTTTCTCTCCCCCCTCTCTCTGTCTGTCTCTCTCTCTTTGCCTCACCCTATCTCTGATTATGACATCTGAACATACAGTCTGAGTTTATATAATGTCAGGACTTTCATTTCTGTTAAGCAGATGTTCCGTGTTTCTTTAGCAGTTACTGCTGTGCAACAGTGGCAGACTAATAAACAGTCACAGGCAGACAGGGCACCAAACACACAGACACACATTCTGTGCTGCATATTTCATTAGGCCACCGTTCCACGGTAGAGCATAAACCAAATGAAATTACAGCTGGGGGACTCTCTAGCTGCCACACAATTGCAGCTTGTGTCTATAAAATTCAAACAAGACTGTCTCTGACCACTGATATGGAATGCGAAGGAATAATCATTGGGTGTGATGTATTTTAATTCAAAAATCTCCACAGGCCATGGTCTCCCGTTCAATCTGAACAATAGATTATGACAAGGCAGGTGGCTTTTTGCTGCAACAGCAGCAGAAGCAACATTAAGTCAATTCTTTCCAAATACTGTATGTCCATAGTATTTGCACACACAAAACTGCAAAAAGTTTCGTTACTACCCCAACTGACAAAGACATACACACACAAAAAACGCACGCACGCACGCATACAACAAAGACACACACACACACACGCTAACCCTAACAATAGTGAAAGAATGCTAAACTGCGCCCAAACCAAAACAATCCCTAACCTTAACCTTTCAGTTAGGAAATGCTTTTACACTTTCACTTAAAGCAGTAAAAATAAAACCACCCCAGCAAAAGGGGCCAAAACATGTGGGGTCCAGGATTTGGGCCCCACATGGAGCGAGGGCCCCACCTTGTTGGCGTGTTCCAATAGCAGTGGCCTTACAAAGGTAAATTGTTGCAGTGCACACACATGCACATGCACGCACAGACACACACACACAGACATGCACACACACACACACACACACACACACACACACACACACACACACACACACACACACACACACACACACACACACACACACACACACACACACACACACACACACACACACACACGCACACGCACACACAGAGAGAGCTATAGCAAAGCTCAGATAAGTACCTTTGGTGGATTCATTGAGCCTTGGGGCAGGCTGTGTCCACTGAATGAAGTAGACAGACGCCTACTCTCCATCTCCATCTCCATCTCCTTACACCATTACCAACCATTAGCATGCCCGCCTGCCTCACAGACTCTTTATTAAACCATAATTAAAATCCATTCAAGTCTTCTGCATTGTGTTTTGAGTATTGCAGAGACGGGGACAGTGGAGCGCTGCCTTGCATAAGCACAAGACTCCAAGAACAATTATACTGTGTGTGTGTGTGTGTGTGTGTGTGTGTGTGTGTGTGTGTGTGTGTGTGTGTGTGTGTGTGTGTGTGTGTGTGTGTGTGTGTGTGTGTGTGTGTGTGTGTGTGTGTGTGTGTGTGTGAGTGAGTGTGAGTGTGAGAGAGAGAGAGAGAGAGAGAGAGAGAGGATGCAAGCACACACAAATGTGTGCTAGTGTCTGTGTTTATTCAATGGAGGCCCACGGGTGAAATCCCCTTATCAAAATAAAGTTCCAACTCAACAACTGGCTTTATTAATAAAAACCAGACAAACAAAAATGAACACACCGACAATGTTATCTCATTAAAACTTTGTAATGCAGAACTGAAATCTTTTACATCTTGATTCTCAAGGAAAGCGTGAAGGTTAGCACAAAGCAATCGCTAAAATATCACAGCAAATATATTTATCTCACTAAAAATGCAAGGAAGCGGGTAGTGCTTCAAAACAACAAGTTGTAAGAGGGATAGTATTCCTTTTCTTTGCAAGGGCATTAAGCCTGATCTTCACCCAATACCTTGCTCCAGGGAATGCTCAACTCAGATAATCGTTGGTGTGAACAACAGGCTAAAGCCCTCTGCACACTGGCTTAGACAAAGAGTGAAGCTCTTGTCTGTGAACATTCAATGTCATTGTTGATACAACTTCTCACAATGGTGGCAAGCTATGATGCTGCCAACTCTTGATTACGATTCAAGTATATTAAGTCAGAGATGTTCAACAAAATTCAATGTCGAAAAAAACTACTATATTTACTACAGTGAACCACCAGTGTGCGTGAGTAAGCAAAATTGTCATATTAAAAAAGAAACTGTTCCATGGTGTTATCAGAATCACTGTGAGGAGGCCTTGACAGGGCCAAGGCCAAAGGCCTCAGCTGAGGTAAAAAGGTACCAGGTCCCAGAAAAGTAAATGTATAAATTAAGTCAAGGAATTCAATATGTCACATGTCGAAGTGCATGGTCTGCTTTGAAATGACATTAAAAAAGATATGAAAAATGCTGTAACCTGCTCAAATCTTTCCGGTTGCAGTTAACGTGACAGTTAGCATGTGAGATACTGTATGGATGCTGTTTAAGGGACACCAACACATGTATCTCCTGGGTGAATACAAGCACTGACGTCTTCTTGACGGCCGATCCCAAACCTGAGCTCACTCCCATATTCTGGCTCACCTCTTGAGTTCACAGTTGTGAGGGAAAACCCCCAGACAAATACATATAAAATCTAAAGTTCTATAGCATCCACAAAACGCCAAATATCTTGACCCGTGTAAGTATCCGCACCAGGCTATTCTCTACGCACCTGTTAAAGGCAGGGTAGCTCCAATACCAGCCACCAAGGCCTGGCATGTGAGACCAGTGTCTCTCAGTGCTCATCACCTGTTCCACAGGTCTCCCCAAGTGACTCCTTCTCAGGAGCATCTGACCCCTGACCCTTATAGGCTCAATGGGTTAGGCGGTCCCCCTTTGTTATGTGAACATGTACAGTAAGTGTGCTGTCTATTCTTCATGCACTACTGTGACAGCATGTTAAAGTACAATGGTACTAAGCACAATGTAAATGTATTTCAATATTTATTTTTTAAATCAAAATAAAATAATTATCCGAATAAAACTTCTCTTGACTTCTGTGCACAAATTGAGATGTGTCCTCAAGCCCTCATTCTTACACTTCTTTCGAAGCACAATACTTTTATGTCTCCAAAATGTCAAACGCTAACCTATGCCCTTGGTGGAAATGTGCACAGTAAGAGGTGTAGTATAGTATTGAACACCCTGTCTCCTGTCGGGCTGAAGAAGTATGACCTAGGTTGGTTAGGAAGTCCTCTGTCCATGCCATAAAGTTGTCAGATCTTATATGAACAAACCTCCTTAACTTCAAAGTTAAAGTAGGCATACAGCGAGCATACACTGTCCTGTCAAAACGCCTTTTATATTACAAATCTGACATGAGCTATTCTCTTTACACTCGATTTTCCAGAAGGCCATGCGGTATGCTGCACAGCTTTGTCACCTTCTCTTCAGCTTTAGACATGCATCATTCCTATTGTGATTTAAGTGCTTCAAAACCAGGTCAGGGTTGTGTTTGTGTGCTGGTATACATCTGTGTGAGTGAGTCTAGGGGACGTACGTGCATGCACACACGTTTTCACTGGGGGTGTTTAATAGGAATTCAGCTTTGGACTGGTTTGTCATCCCCCTTGAGAATCCATCCCCATTCCCTTGAAGAAACATATTGACAGCAGAAGCATAGTGCTTTTTTAATGCATTCTATCGATGCTGAGTGCATGGGTCTCTCATGTGGACATACATGTATGTGTGCATGAGCATCCCTGAGACTGCGAAAATCCCACACCAATCACAAAATTAGTAGCCGTGATTCATGTCAGAAATCCCAACAGAGCAGCCTCATCTAAGTTCATTTACCAAAGAAAATCGCTTATTACTAAACTCGTTAAACTTTTTTGTGTTTTGTGTTTTGTGTTTTTTTTTTTTTGTCATTTATTTTATTGGGTCACATGGATAAAGGGCCTTTGTGATGCTCGTATTTATTTCTTTTAGAATGCACTTGTGTAGATTTATTCTGTGGTAAAACATAAAAGCAGCAGGTATGGTAAAAGGTAAAGCTAATGATACTTTACCAGCATGTAGAGTGAAGTATCATCTTCCCTCCTGTTTGATAGCACAAACGGTTCTCTTTGGGAATACTGTACAGGAGAGCTAATTGTAAATTCATTGTGAATTGTAAATTGGCGTCTAATGGCCAACTTCTAATGCGATATGAAATTGAGTTCCAGATGCCAAATGTAGTGTATTTTCATTAAGCCACCATAATTAGAATGTAAATTGGGTTTTTATACACATGTGTATAATGCAACACAACATTGTATATTGTTTATTTTTAATGCTTGAAACTGTAGTAATTAGCTAATTCCCACTAAGCTCTTGAACACTGAATGTGATTATAAAGGAAATGTTAATTTCAGCTCCCTGTGATTGAGGTACAGGAATGCAACACTGAGTTCATCAACACACACACACACACACACACACACACACACACACACACACACACACACACACACACACACACACACACACACACACACACACACACACACACACACACACACACACACACACACACACACACACTTTCCATCATTTTTGTGAACATGTGGATGTCAAGCCAAGTACCCGAGCATTTGGATGAAAAATAAATGAAAAATCTTGGTCACAGAAATAGCCCTCCGATATCAAACAGCAATTTGTTAAATAATTTCTTGGGTTGCACTAAGTGGGGGAATATTCAAAGTTCCCATTAATTCGACCAGCAGTTCATCACCGGTGACATTTCATTCTCTCCAGCCTATTACCCATTGAGCTGTGTTTGGAGAAAAAAATATTTAGAGCTCACGTGCCGACAGAATCTGGCAGTGGCAGTGGCACAGCTATAAATAGCTCCCCGTGACTTGCCATTTAAAGGTCTGAAAATGTTTTAAAATACCTTATTGAATATTTATGCTCCCCAAGTCTACCAGTCATCAATCTGTGAGTTTGTTCGGGACTGGAAAGGATTGATTTATCATGCTATGTGTGTACTGCTGCCCTCCCTGGTATAATTCAGCTTGTCTTGCCCTGGTAAAGGAACTGCCTCCGGTCAGACTTTGATTACCGACGCACTAGTACAAACAACAAGGCTAATCACCAAGCGGTCTTTTAATAGTAATTGGCCCACGTGCTGGCTAAGGTGAGTGCAAGATGGGGAAGGAAAAAAAACACTGAGGCACGAGCACATGAAAGCGCTGAGATGGAGAGAGACATCAAAGCCGTCGCGCGAGCAGGTTCAGTGTATACGGAGCGCCGGAACGAGGGCACTAATGAGAGAGCACGCACAAAGGTCGACGCTGTCGCGGCGCATAGCGAGACGGACAGCTGAAGAGCCAAGCAGATGATTACGCGATGCTGCAAGGCCTCTGTTTTCCCACCACCAGCAGGTTGCGGGGATGTACTGACAGCACAAAGCCCAAACAGTGTTTTTGTGTGTAGGAGGAGACAGTATGGCACAGTAGAAGCAGCAGCATTTGCACACACGCTGCGTTTGTGCTTGAACATGACAAGAATTTGCAGTAGTGTGCTGTTGTTGGCAGACAAAGTCACCTGAAAGGCCCACCACCCCCTCACCTAATGTATACAATATGAGAACCCAATTCTGGGCCCCCCTCTACTTGGGCCTGGGACAACTGATCCCTTTGCACACACACACCCCCCCTTTCCTGTTGGCTTCCCGAGATGTCTCTCTCTCACACACACTCTCTCTCTCTCTCTGGGTAATATATATTGATGACTTGGCACTCTACAAGTTATTTTACACACACCTTCACAAATGGTCATTATAAATGATAAGGGTCTAAAAAGGATCACTGGCACCTTTTCGGTTCATATAATGATGTTGTAAATGTAACAGGTATTATGGACTCAGTCCAGGGCCATTTGACTGAACTTGTTCACTATTCAGGGCCATTTCACTCACTATTCAGTGAGCAGCCAAAATTAGGAGAGAGGGAGAGAGAGAGAGAGAGAGAGAGAGAGAGAGAGAGAGAGAGAGAGAGAGAGAGAGAGAGAGAGAGAGAGAGAGAGAGAGAGAGAAGATGTTTAGAGAGTTATCTGATTTTTTATTTCAAATAAAGCGTTGCCTTGGGGGCTAAACAATGAGCAGGACTATTTCTCTTTTTTTAAACAATGCTTTACTCTTCTGTTTGGTTCATTTCCATATACTCTTCTCTGCTGTTTCCTCATTTTTCAGAAAAAAATGATTCTCATATTCCTTAATTGGATTAACTTGCCATCCTCCCACCTCGGAAGAATCTTTAGACGTATCCTCCTCTCTCTTGAAGTATATTTTTTTAATCCCATAACTTGTTGGTTTTAGGTGAGCACAATAGTGTGGCCCATGTGCGCCAAAAGCGTATTCTTGGCTCTGCTGCTGCTGTGTGTCAACTCGAATGATCTGGAGACCTGATTTTGGACGGATGTTTGCGGATGTGAGATATCTGGAAAAGCCAGCCAGCCAGCCACCACATTCCCATGTGTTTTTGCACTACACCACCACTCACTGCTTCCCTAAGGGCTTGGGAAGCCGCTTTTAGGCACACACCCCTGTGGAGACCGTGCTGTCTTAAGTGCTGGTGTGACTTGCTCTCCTGCCTGCCTGCCTGCCACTGTGCGTGCAGGTGCTGGATGGCTGGTTGGTTGCTATGTGTCTTGGTGGAGGAGTAGGCATACAGCAAAATGGGCTTTACTTGCATTCGATGAAAATGTGACAATGTATGTTCTCATTTGTACTCCCTTAATGTTCATATGCATGTCTTACTTTCATGTCTGTCTGTCTGTCTGTCTGTCTGTCTCTCTCTCTCTCTCTGTCATACATTTTTACTCTCTCTCTCTCTCTCTCTGTCTCTCTGTCTCTCTCTCTCTCTCTCTCTCTCTCTCTCTCTCTCTCTCTCTCTCTCTCTCTCTCTCTGTGAGTAGGTGTGTGCAGGCGTTGTGTAGGGAGGAGGGGAGGATTCTGACAAAGAGAGCACACAATAATAAAAGAGAGTGTGAGACAGCGGTTCGGCAGTGGCAAGGTGTTGTTTGTACCATCAGGGCATTGCATTGCAAATGAGCGCACACTATTTAATTAGGAATTCACCGCTGCCGGGGGTTTCACCTGAGGCTGGCAAATTGTTGTTGCTTTTCTCTGTCAGTGCCTGTGTACACCTTGATGGGAGCACAGGGGTGTTGTGTCTTATCTCCATTAATGACCCATGTGGCACACTAGCAAAAGGTGCCTTTTTATGCTGCATGAGGCCTTGCATAAAAGGTCACCACTAATTCTATTCAGACAGCTAATCACTTTGGCACCATGTACAACTGACAAAAATGCCTGAACTCTGTCTCCCTTTCTTTCTCTCTCTCTCTCTCTCTCTCTCTCTCTCTCTCTCTCTCTCTCTCTCTCTCTCTCTCTCTCTCTCTCTCTCTCTCTCTCCCACATCACAGTTACACACACCCACACCCACACCCACACACACACACACACACACACACACACACACACACACACACACACACACACACACACACACACACACACACACACACACACACACACACACACACACACACACACACACACACACACACACACACACACACACACACCACATAGTGACTCAACTAAACAGGGCTTGTTGCACACTGGCCTCCAGAATGCCTCCTCTCCTCCTCCAACTGTTGCCCCTTGTTTGTCCAAATTACACCCTTGCTGCCAAAGAGTCTCCGTTTGGAAGACAGGACGGCACCACATTTGCAGCCTTTAACTTTTCCTTCTGTCTCAGGAAGTGGTGGGTGTAGTTAGCCTGGCAAGTCAGAGGACAGCATCAAACATTTAGTCTGGCAATGCACGGTTCAGAAAGCTTATGGCTATGGGTGGGATCAAGCTGACTTCATTCAAATTGCCTCAGAATGCTATGATCAATTTGAGGAACAGTAATGAACCCGATGCAATGATTAGGGACAAATAATAGGGACAATAGGGGAAAATAACTTGCCGTTGTGATCGGAGCACAGATTTTCTGTCCTTTTGTGTACTGACCTCCAATGGTGAAGACGGTATTCTACCAAAAATATTTTCTGGGTTTGTTTGTTATTTACCAGGCTAACTGTTGCCTCTTGTTTGCTCAAATTGCACCCTTGCTGCCTGGCAAAGAGGTTTAGTTTGAAGGACAGGACAACAACTATGGTATTAGTCTGGCACTGCATGGTGCAAATAGTTGAGGGCTGTGGGGAGGTCCAAACTGATGTTATATCCTCTGAACGGTATGACCAATCAGACCAACCGAAGCCCACCCCAATTATTCAAACAGGGGAGAAGTGGTGTTGGCACTTTTGACTTTTTGACTGCTCTGTGCCACTCAGCTATGGCACATGTGATGGACCACTATAGGCTACTTATCGTCAACAACCGCAGCTGTCTGTGTGTGTGTGTGTGTGTGTGTGTGTGTGTGTGTGTGTGTGTGTGTGTGTGTGTGTGTGTGTGTGTGTGTGTGTGTGTGTGTGTGTGTGTGTGTGTGTGTGTGTGTGTGTGTGTGTGTGTGTGTGTGTGTGTGTGATCTGCCTTTGGCTAGATGTGCAACTGTGTGCTATATGGTTAAATTATGTGCAATGATGTGTGTAATGTGTTTATTCTGTTTTTATGTATGCTACTGGACACCTTAATTTCCCTTGGGATTAACAAATGATACTGTACTCTACTCTACTGTAAATGTAATGTGCTTGCCGTCGGTCTGTGTCCGACCTCCTGCAGCGCAATGATAGACCAACTTTTTTACGACTAGGTAGGTTCATCCCGTTCACTAGGGTAACTCTTTCTTGTTCAGATTTACACCCCTGCTTCCTGGCGAAGAGTTTTAGTTTGGAAGACAGGGCAACACTACTGTACATGCAGCCTTTACTGTAACTCTTCCTTCTGTCTCTAGAAGTGGTGGGCGCACTGTAGTGGGGATGGGGTTCCTCAGGAATGGCCTTATTTAACATTAGGTGCATTCAACTTTGCACAATGTCTGCATCTACATGCAGACTGCAATGCATTCTGGACTGGCAATGTTGCATGATGGTTAGAAATCTTGTCTGACTTACCATGCTGCGACGAAGACGTGACATGTCATGATGTCAAATTCTCACGTGATCAATGCGATTGCAGACTCCTGCAGTTGCTTAACACGTCCAAATGTACTACTGATGACAAGAAGATGTGATGTGTCACATTGTGCCAAACATTAGCGGGATCAAAGTGATTACAGACAGGCCGTGCGATTCCTGCAGTTGCTTATCTCCGTTGATGTTTGTTGCAAGGGTTGGCACACTGCCTCCGCAGTGACAGACACTTGACTGGTTGACCAAAAGTGAACTGATGTCTGTGTAATCGTGCTGTCCCACACCCCTAAAGCAGTTTGCAATGAACAGTACCCCAACTCTTCCTCCTCACCTACCCCCCTACACCACCTGTGTAATGTGCTATTCAGATCAAACGGGTGAAAGCTCATCGTTTCATGAGGATTTGTGTTCGACTTGACTTGGGTGTTGTTGATAGGAGGTTTGTGATGACAGCGAGTTCTCACTCACGTGGGGTAGACAGCCATCTATTGAAAAAATCGAACCCAAACATGCCTAATCCCATCAAGACCATTCCCACCTCACACAGGATGCTCTGCTTTACACCAGTAATTAGAATTCCACAGCTGTTTCCCCCTCCTGGAGAAAGGATTGAAGGCAGGCCTGCCTCAGATTGGTTAATTAGTTTTGCCTTTTAAAGCCTCACACAAATTGCTTGCGTATAATGGTATAAGTCCGCCTTTGAATATCGCCATTAAGTGTGGCTGCCAGTGAATGGAAATGGGTATGCCAGTTAATCTAAATTAGCTCAGATTTCTCTCACAGCCATTTCTCCCACATGAAATGGTGAATAAGCCACCACCCCAAACCCACAACCCCTCTCAGCCCTCCTCCATGTTTAAAATACACTGTACTGTAGGCCTATAGTACGTAGAGTGAAAGCAGCTACTTTACTTTTAGACTGTACTATACAGCAACACTTTTGGTTGTTTTTTTTTTTTTTCTTGTGTTCATCTGGTTCTCGGAGACATCTCATTCAAAAGAGCATCTGTGGTTCATAATGTTCAATTCTGACTTCAATGTCTAAAAACTCCAGTTACTGTACAACCCCACTGCTAATGAGCACAGCACCATGACCTGTGAATGGGAACAAGACTGATGCATCAGAGTGTATGTACACAGCCTACGTATGTGTGAGCGTTTGTGTGTCTGTGCATAATAGCCTCTGTGCATGTGAATGGGCATATGCAAATGAGCAGTAAACAAAGACTTTTTTCCGCCACACATTTTTCACCAGCTGTTATGTTCACGTGTGCACATGGCACATTAAGTTGACGGGCTTACTGTAAACGCCTGCGCACTAGCCAGGGCACGTTTTTACATTTTAACTCAATAACGACCTAATTAACCTCGCATGTGGGGACTTACTTAGCATGTGGCTAAAAATACCCGCCAATGAATGAAATATGGCCATGGCTGATTTTCTAAATAATGCAGCGTCCTCTGGTTGTTGCTGGAGACTCCATCTAAAAATTATTCCTGATAGTGCTTTCTTAAAGAATGAAGGTGCCATTGCAATATTGGATGCTGAGCGCATACGTTTATGCATCATAAATGGGATGGTGGTTAAGAAAGTCATTTGCAAGGAGAGTAGATAGATAAGGAAGGGAGGCTATAGGGCATAATATACCATCATATCCAGTTAAATATGTGTGCAATGTATATATGGGTCATTCAACATGGCATCTGCTTATATGAAATGAGATACATATTTTTTTTTTTACCCGAGTGCAGCATTAAGACTCAATCCCATTTCTATCCCTTAGCCCCATTTCTTAGCGGTTCGTCTTTGGCGCATTCACATCATGGAAAAAAGTATAGGAAAGAATGAGAAATGGGATTGAGGAACATTAAGTAGCATCCCTATTGCTTTTGTAATTTGTCTCATCTGTTTGGTTAACGCAGCAGTTTCCGGGATTTTATTATTCACTTCATAAAATGCATGGGTTTGTTTCTTCTTGCTGTATTCTGAAGGAAAGGCAAGGCAGCCCAAGGCCATTATTTTTTCTGGAGGATCCATTTCCAAGGCCTTTGTGGGTGTAGTAGTAGTGCCCAGTACCAGCCCAAGAGTGCATTACCAGTCATGTTCTGTGGATCCACACAGTTTGGAAGTTACTCAGAGAGTAGGACCAACTAGAGGGGTGCTAAACTCAACTCTCTAGGGTGATGGATTAGCACTGAAGTGTACAATGTACTTGCTTCTATCTAGTATTGACTAACCGGCACCCTTACCCAGCCCCTCCACCATCCACCATCACTACCACAGCCACTCTTGGGTTGCAATAGCCATGCACGTTAAAGTTCAAAGGCATTTGGCTGAGTAGCGCACTTTCAAAAAACCACCCACAGGGCAGCCCATCTCTTTTCTTCTTCTTCTTCTTCTTCTTCTTCTTCTTCTTCTTCTTCTTCTTCTTCTTCTTCTTCTTCTTCTTCTTCTTCTTCTTCTTCTTCTTCTTCTTCTTCTTCTTCTTCTTCTTCTTCTCTGCTTTACATGTTAAGGTGTGAATGGTCATCTTAATTTCTTAATGGTTAATTTTCAAGAATGGTTAATGGTCATCAAAGGGAAGAAAACAACTTGTGCTTAAGTTTTGTCTTTTACTTGTCTTCAGGGAAGCCGACAGGGGGGACAAAGGGGTCAGTTGTCCCCGGCCCAGCGAGACAGGGGCCCAAAATTAGGTTTTCATTACATTATATATATTGGATGGGGGGCCCTTTCAGATGACTTTGTCCTGGGCCCAGCAAAAGCTGTCAGCGGCCCTGCTTGTCTTAGGTATTTTGAGATGATACTTGTTAATTGAATTTTGCCACATGGTTGCTGCCAACAATAACATATTATGGCGCAGTAACTTCATTCACTTGGAATTACTCATCTCCAAGGCAATTATTTCCTTCATTGGAGTTTTGTCTCATTACTTTGGCTCTGCAAAGGTAAGAGAGAGAGAAGAAAACAACAATGAAAACAAAACAAAAAAACAAAACAGCTCGGCAGAAAACAGTCAAACTCGAGCCAAATGAAGCCGTCAGGAGTCAGGACCGGAAGAATCAAATGAAATTACCAGGGCGCTTAAAGCCCAGACCAGGGGAGACCTATTCATAACCATAAGATAATGGATGATAGTGCCTCAGGGAGTAAATTAGCCAGAAGGTGACTCCCTTATGGCTCCTCACAAGGTCAAGGTGCCCTTGAGCAAGACGCATACTGTAAGCTGCCTCACTTCTACTGTTGATGCCTTTGCATTGCTGCCCCCACCAACTGGTGTCAACGTGTGTGGAAATAAGGTGACTATGAGGGGATTGGAAAAATAATGAAGTGCTCTGAGTACTCTTGCTGAGTACATAAATATGTTAATTTGGTGGGTTAGCCAAATGTCTATTTAGAGGCTAACAGCAACAGCAGACTCTGCCAGCTGGGATAAAGACCAGCTCATCTGCAGTACGGTTTATTTCTTATGAAAACTTCTCAACCATTTTCCACAAAATCCCTAACTGTTGAGCTGAATGTTATGTAATGTGAGTCTCCCACAATCGCAACCACACATTCAGAAAATGGAGCCTTAGGTGAAGCTACTATAGTGGGCATTTGTCATTTGTTGGCAATTTTCCCACTGATTAAGAAGGTTTTTGTACCAGGAGTATTTAAATAGTGAGGTGAAATTATCTGACTGTATACAAAGGCTCTATCATTTATTTCAGTTACTCTATTTTGTCCAGCACCTGTACCACTGATGTGCGCGCATTCTCTACCTTCCTGTATACAAAGGCCCCCATTCAGAGCAAGCTGTCTTCAATAGGGATGTTTACGTAAGCCTCACCTGTTCACTGAGGTGGCTTCAGACAGCAGGTTGAGGACTGTTTGTACTGCCACAACAAGTAAAGTGCATTTCCCAGGAGTGTTTGGACGCTGCTGCCGGGGTCCTCCACGTCACTGTAAAGCGTACAGAGTTGAAAGCACTGTCTTTGACCTGACCTTGTATGCATCAGCGTTTTCTCTTTTCCTTCCCATCTACCCAAACAACTAGACAGAATTTAATACACCCAACTAAGGGTGCCACAAAAGCATTCAGATGTACTGTATTCCTGTGCACCCCTGGCATGGTGTCAGTTCTGCATTTTTAAGGTCGGCTTTCTTTTTGTCACCAAGGTCACTGAAGGAAGTCTGCAGGGCTTTTTTTTCTGCCAATATAAGGGGAAAAACAACAAACTTATCTGGCATGCGTGATTGATTTGCCTCTTTATGCCCACATTCCCATAACTTTGTGAATGAAAACAATGCAAGGAATGTGTCCTCTGGTGGGACACACTGATTGTTTTAAGGCCAGGAGAAAACAAAGCGCAAAAATGCTCACAGTGATGAGGTTGTTCAGTGCCTGCAGTGTTTGCAGAAGTTATTACAAAAGACCTGAAAAATGGTGCATCATGTTTGAAAATCCAGGCAGCTAAATTCTTTAGATAATCTCTCTCTCTCTCTCTCTCTCTCTCTCTCTCTCTCTCTCTCTCTCTCTCTCTCTCTCTCTCTCTCTCTCTCTCTCTCTCTCTCTCTCTCTCTCTCTCTCTCTCCTATTTAGGAGAGGCATGCATTGGAAGTTGATGAGTGGATTTATTTTCAAGCATCCTTAATGACTCTGCCAAATGAGGACATAAACAAACACTTTTTTTAGCAACATCAGCCAGGTTTTTGGATTTTTAACTTTGTGCTGCATGTCTTTTTCCTGAGCTCCTATTCATTAAGTTGTGATGAACTGTTGCACTTTTCAGATTATCTTTAAACAAATGCCCCAGACAGAAGTGAGAGACGTCCAAACTGTTTCATGCTTCATGCAAGGACAAGTATCTTTTGAAAACGACTTTTTGAAGACAAAAAAATATGGCTCTCCCCAAAACAATTTTAATTACTCCACCTCGTCTTAACTACCTGCCTCTCCTTCACAGTTTAAAAAAACGATACACTTATCAATGCTTTTAACTTTAACGATGCAGCTGTTCTTAACTTCATATTTAATCTTACCAGAGATTTGCACTGTTTAAGTCCTGCTGTGCATCTCTTAGTTAGGCCCAATTGGCCTCATCTTTGTCTCGGTTTATGAGTGGTGCCATGTAAATAAAGTTGTGTTATGTGTTAATGTAAGCAGCAGCCGGAGCAGCTGGAATCCAACCCCCTAGATGGCTTCGTAGTGAAAAAAGCAAACTCTGTTATGGCATAATGATTTTGAATGCTATGTTTCTTTTTTTCTTTTTTGGCTTGGCCATTTATCACTACGCTTTCTCCTGGACGCAAAACACTGGACGCATCCCACCACTCACAGATGCAGACACACACCCTCTGTCTCTGTCTATTTTTTGTCATTGTGTGTGTGAAGTGAACTAGAGAGACAGAGATGGAGGCACAGACAGAGACAGAAAGAGAAGCTAGTTTGTGTTCCCTCATGCATCCACAAATTTGTACTACATGAACACACACATAGACAACTATTCACACAATCATTACCCACCCCCCTCACACATGCACACCTTTTGACCTATCGTACTTTATTTCTGTCTCTCACGCTATTTCTGCCATCTCATCTCTTCTCTTCTCTTCTCTTCTCTTCTCTTCTCTTCTCTTCTCTTCTCTTCTCTTCTCTTCTCTTCTCTTCTCTTCTCTTCTCTTCTCTTCTCTTCTCTTCTCTTCTCTTCTCTTCTCTTCTCTTCTCACACAGACACACACAGACACACAAGAACACACACACTCACAGACAGACACACACACACACACACACACACACACACACACACACACACACACACACACACACACACACACACACACACACACACACACACACACACACACACACACACACACACACACACACACACACACCTTTTACTCTATTTTCCGTCACGTCTGTTCTGTCCCTCACGCCATTTCTATTTTACACCCCCCTCCCAACACCCGCACGCACACACACACACACACACACACACACACACACACACACACACACACACACACACACACACACACACACACACACACACACACACACACACACACACAAAGCACAACACGAACATTCTGTGTCTCGATTGCTCTCAGCTCAGTGCACACAAACAGTGCGGTGCGCAGCCAGAGCGGGGCAACGAGCTGAGGACAGCGCTCCTAGTTGTTCACAGAGGAGACACTGTAGAGAGTGGCCTGCCCTCCACCCCATCCCTCGTGCCCAACTGCACCCCCTGACCCCCACCCCCACCCCCTCCCCTTCTGCTGAGGGGTCTGCCTGTTCCAGCAGGGGGTGGCAAGGCCACACTGTCCCCAGACACGCTACACCCACTCCTCCCTCCACCCAAAACACACAGGGAACACACACTCACATACTCACATACTGTACAATGTACGCTCTCTCACACACACACACACACACACACACACACACACACACACACACACACACACACACACACACACACACACACACACACACACACACACACACACACACACACACACACACACACACACTGTAACACCCCCTCTGCTCTGTTCAGGCCTGGCTGAGCTCTGCTCTACTCTGCTCTGCTGGGGCAGCTGTACAGTGGCACGAAGGGGCATGTGATGTGATTCAACAGCAGGGCCCGTCCATGATGGGCTGTGTTGGGCTGTCTGGCCTGGATCAAGGAGCCTGCATACCCCAACCCTTTCCAGGGGAAGGAGGGTGTCGGTCTGAGTCTGGGTCTCAGGTAGGGGCGGATCTAGCCATATTTGGGCCCTAGACGAAATATAAACATGAGCCCCTCAAAAGTCCTTTGTCTCGCATATATCTTTAGTATTTGATCTCATTTCGCATATATCTTCACATAAGTGAAAAAATTAAGATCAGGCCTGTGTGTTTATCGTGAGTGTTGAGGCAGTTGGGGGCCCCCTGAGGGGACTTTGGCAATTGCCTAGTTTTGCCGAATGTAAAGTCTGCCTCTGGTCTCAGGCGGCCCCTTTGATGATCCCCTCATAGCTGGTGTAGTTTCCATATGAGTTACCTGTCGAGCTGAGCTCCCATGCCATTACAACTCACTACAGTAGTGCCCTATAGCAGTGAATCTTGATTCCAAATATTTAATGTCTTATTTTAATATTTTAATATTCATTGTTTCTTATTTTTAACGTTTTCTTTCTCTTTTTCACGTTTTTTACATTTCTATATGTATGAAATGCGCTGTACAAATAAACATGCCTTGCCTTGCCTTTAATCTCACACTGTTGGCCGGGCATGAAGGTTCTCCGAGGTGGGCCTTGAAATCAATTTCTAAAAATCAAAATCATATTCGAATCCTGTGTATGTGTTGTTGTTGACCATTTATTTGAGTTTTATTGTTTATTAGGCCAAAGGTTGGAAACGGTTGGGAACTCCTGACCTGTTAAGGTTTAGCCTTGGGCCTGGTCTATGTTAACCTTTTGAAACCTGACAGAATAACTGTAACATAATGAAATAAAACAGAGGGTTGTTAAGGTTAAAAGTTGTTGTTAAAAGTTAAATGTGCATAGAAGCTGCACCCGATCTTAAAGGTTGTGTTGCACAGATTCTTCTACCAGTTTTGTGCACCCAGTGCTTATCTCGATGAGCCCATCTTGACAGAACAGGCCAAGTGCCCTTTGCAATCACTCTAATCCTCTCATCTGTTCCCCCTTATAGACAAAGGTATGTTTGAAATGCTGGCATGTTGGATATGTATGCGGATTTGGGGCCCTTGGGGTAAGGCGCAGCATTTTAGCGATGACATCCTATGGAAATTACTACTATGGCCTATTGCAATATCCTATGTGTTACTAAACAGGCATTTCCAACTTTGCTGTACATTCGCAGTGGGTACACAAAAATACTTCCACTTCATAAAAAACCAAAGGGCGTTTTGCATAAAGCGTGTCTTTTAAATATAATGTGCACACGGCACTTCAGATGGAAGCGCATAGTATTTACTTATGTAACGCGTTATAAAAAGCACTTGGGGCAATTGTTCAGGCTGGGCTGAGGGCTCGGTAGAGGCCAGTCATCTGAAACAGTGTGCGCTTCCATGAGAAGAATGTGGAATTATTTATTACTTACGCAAGTGCACGGGTAGTCTGAGAGAGAGAGAGAGAGATAGAGAAATAGAGATAGAGAAATAGAGAGAGAGCGCGCAAAGAGAGAGAGAGAGCAGGAAGAGAGAGAAAACACGGTTGGCCTATACTGGAAAATTGAACGCTCACAATATAGAGTGCTGGCTCCTCTCTCTTGTTCCAGTAGACCGAGAGACCCCAGGCCAGCCAACAGGGGGTAGTGGTTTACATAGGGGTCAGTTGTCCCGGGCCCAGGGATAGGGGGAGGCACAGAATTGGGACCCCGTTTCGTTGAATTAATTGAGAGGGGTGTTCAGATGATTTTGTCCCGGGCCCTGACAAAGCTGTCAGTGGCCCTGGACCCGTGCAGGCGCCTTTCTCGTATTACTACAACAAACCCCCTTCAATCGGGCTGATACAAGCCCCCCTTTTTCATTTCACACTCCTGAGAATTTTGACACAAACGCTGTATTGGATATATGACACTCTAATGGTCTTGGTGCCAAGACAATCTATTCGATATGAAAAAAAAATACTGAGAAGAGTGCATGAATGTAGTGGCTTTTTAGCTGCTGTTCTGTATGCACACATAAAGCGATAAAATATTTGAATAATAGGATGCATACTTGATGCATGCGGTACCTTTGCATTAAATATTTTTTTGGCATTCTGCATCGACAAGTTTGTCAAAGAGCTATCTTGAACACGTCTAGTGATTTAATGCAGCGGCTGAAAGAAGCGGGGGAGGGGGGTAGATTCTTAAAAGCTCATTTTTAGGTACTCACTCAATCCATTCAAGTTTATTAAAAAGCAAAGGAGAAAGAGACATACACACACAGACCCACATACACACAAATGCGCACACACATACAGTACATGCATGCTTGCACACATGCACGCACACACAATATTCACGCACACATATTGTACATGTACGTATAGAGAGAGAGAGAGAGAGAGAGAGAGAGAGAGAGAGAGAGAGAGACAGAGAGACAGAGAGACAGAGACAGAGAAGAGAGAACACAAAACGAGTCTCTCAAAAGGCTGTGTGATCCTTTGTGGGGGCAGTAACACATACACAATTACTCCGGCTTTAAAGACACTCTCAGCTGCGGGATCAGAAATAGCCAACATCCGTGGGCTCGGGAAACAGGTCAGTGCGAGGAGCCCACATTGCTTGGCTCTAAAAACCCCCATGAAAAAAATATCAAATAAATAAATAAGAGCTCATCTGTACTCTGCCATGCATGAACATGACCAGAAAGCGCGGGATGAGTCACATATGTATAAAATAATCATGCCAATGTACAGCACGTAGGCTAGCACCAAACCCACCGTGCACATACAGTACAGCAGCAGACCACACATCATGCATGGGGGGTGGCGCAGTTACCTAACAGCTGCAATTCCTCAGTGGTGGGCCATGACAGGATGAGATACCAGTGCCCTGGAGGACTCATGGCAAGGGGGAAAAATTGACTCGGAAACAGCAAATTTAGTACAAATGTGTCAGATGAAATGAACTTAATTTGACCAATTCCAGTGATATTTACTGCAGTGGAGTATTGATTGATTTTTTTTCATCAAAGGAGAGGGAAAAACTTGTGGAGATGTTTACCAAATTATCCCGACTTGCTTATATCCTTTTACATAGCCACTCCACGAGGGGAGAAAAGTCTCATGAGAGTGGCAGCGCATACTAATGTGTATGTGTAATGAAAATTTTAAAAGCATGGTGTATGATTGACACACCATTCAGAGTTACAGGGCTATAGACTATAGCCTCAAGCACTCCACATGAGTGTGGTGTACGTGTCATAATGTGTCTAATTGGTGTGTTCTCTTGCAGGTGTCTGATAAATGGATTGCAATTAAAATAGATGATATTTAGTGTTTAATTCCACAAAAGATCCTATGTGATGGTATGGTGAATGGCATCACACCATACACAATTACATTTTTTCCCCGTTCAATGTATCATCTTTACATATGATTCTTTTAAATAGTTAAATGACGACAGGGCACAGAATTTTCCGCAGTCTTGTCATGTTTGTAAACAACTGTGTTTTGATATTGAACTTCTTGACATTATGACACTGCAAAAATGTAACAAAGATTTATACAGCGTTATACCGACATATTGAGAAAAAGGCCAATGCAGATAGTATGGAGGATATTATATAAGGTGTTGATCATAAATATCACAGTCATGAAAAGGGCAAAGTAGTCACCTGGATAAATATTGCTTTTCTCTTCCCTGGCTATTTTTTTTGCCATTTGTTTAGATCAATGTCATGAGAACTCTGCAAAAAAGTGCTTCTGCCAAGATGGCAAGAAAGCCTTCTTTGTGTGTCAAAATGACAGTAACACACCCTGTGAAAGAATATCTCAATCTCTGAATTGATCTGAATTGTACCATCATGATACATGAAACCAAATGCACACAGACATGCATACATGTATATTCAGCCCCATAGTGTGAAATACATTGTAATTACAGTGCATTGCAAAACGTATACTGCTCAAAAAATAAAGGGAACACTACACTTAAGGGAACACAGAAATACACTAAGTATGAATTAATGAAACATTCCAGTTGAAAATCCATTATTGATCACATAGGACTGTGTGTTTTCACAGATTGAGTTCACAAAAGTGTGATTGACTTGTAGTTCTAGGGCCTATTGTGTGTGTTTTTGGTGTTACTTTATTATTTTGAGCAGTTTATTTTGAAATACATAGTAGTCAAAGACTGAATAAAAACAGCATGTTTCATAGTCTGACACATGGGGCTGAAAGTTTGCTGACATCTGTGGACTTAGTCATGATGAAAGATTGTTGTCAAAGTTCCACAGTACGTAATTACACACTTCAGCAGTTTCACGAGTTATGTCATGTAATTGTTGTCGCATTTGTCATCTGCAGGAACATGTGTTCATGAATCCATGAAACACTGTCTCACATCAGGATCAATGGCTGATTATACTCAATCTCTCAAAAATAAATAATGTCTGTTTTTTCCCTAGGTTGTCGTTAATTACTGTAAACATTGAGACACATGGAAAATACTGTACTTGACTCTTGACTTCAACAGACATTTTTAAGAAGCACATTTTTTTTTTCAAAAAAGGCAAACACACATACTCTTTCTCATGGACACACACACACACACACACACACACACACACACACACACACACACACACACACACACACACACACACACACACACACACACACACACACACACACACACATGCGCGCGCACACACACACACACACACACACACACACACACACACACACACACACACACACACACACACACACACACACACACACACACACACACACACACACACACACTTGTAACATTTGTATTTATCCCATATTTTCTTTTTGTGTATAAATATGTCAATCATATGAGATGGGTTGGTTTTTGGTATGTCTTCATTCTCACAGTGAAATGCCGCATGATAGAGGGAAAGTGCTCATTCAGACAGAGTCTACTTTGACTTGGTTGTTGTTCGTCATCAGCGGCGACGGTTTGCTCTTACATCGTTCCACCGCGTCATTGGAGCTGTCCGGGAAGAACATCTTGGCCGTGCACAGCGACACGACGATCTTCTTGTACTCGCGCCGGAAGTTTTGGTTGAGCAGTCCGTAGACAATGGCGTTAAGGCAGCTGTTGAAGTAGGCCATGAAGTAGCTGGAGACAAAGAACCACTCAGGGATGAGCGGTGCCACGCGTGCTGGGTTGAGCGCCACGGCCAGCCCGATGAAGTTCAGCGGCGCCCAGCACACGGCGAAGAGCACAAACACCACGAACATGGTGACAAAGTTCCTGACGTCGTGCGGCGTCAGCTTGGGCCGGAACTCGGGCTTGACGCGCCGCCTCACCTGGATGACCAGGATCCAGATGCGCAGGTAGCAGTACGAGACGATCATGATGGGCAGGAGGAAGTGGAAAAACACCACGGCGATGGTGTAGGCCGAGCTGGCCGACTGGGCAAACGTGCACGAGTAGACGCGCGGGTCATACTGCAAGGAGCCCACGTAGAAGTTGGGCACGATGGCCACCACGGTCAGCAGCCAGATGAGCAGCACATAGCAGAGCGAGTTCTTGTCGCTGTACAGCTTGTCGTACTTGAGGCTGTGGCAGATATAGCAGTAGCGGTTGATGGCGATGCCAGTGATGTTGAATATGGAGCCAATCACACTCAGGCCCATGAGGAAGCCACTGATTTGGCAGTGGTAGAAGCCCAGGTTCCAGCCATTGTGGAAGATGGAGACCAGCACCAGGGGGTATGGATACACAGCCACCACCAGGTCTGCCACCGCCAGGCTCACCACAAAGATGTTCCCTGAAGAAACAAAACACCAGAGGGTGAAGAGTTAGATGAGGAAAAGCATTATGTAACAACATGAAATATACAGTACAGTAGTACTTGTGCAGCTGTTATATTATATTATATTATATTATATTATATTATATTATATTATATTATATTATATTATATTATATTATATTATATTATAATGTTTAATATTTACTTTACGTATATAACCAGTTGTCATTTTTATATACAAGTGTTAATTCCTCGTATACCATAAAACATAATGAAAAGGTCAGGACAAGCTACGTAGATGTGAGAACAGTTTCAGCTTTCAACATCTAAACAATGTTGCACTCAACAATAGCTCCACGTTATCCCAAATGAATGCACTGCCCACATATTGACATGAATAGGATGTGAAATTTGTATTTGAGATGCACAGAACACCAAGCCATACCGACATCACTCGTGTTATACTAGAATAGATTAAATTGGATGTTTTCAAGTCACTTTGGATGAAATCATGTGCCAGATCCTGAACCTCAACCTGGAATGTTCTGCCATAGGCATCGGCCATCATTGTCATGTCAACCCAGCGTACATCCATCACAAACATCCATTGGACTCACGCGCAAAGTCAAACCAGAATAGACACAATAGACACAAAAAACTTGCCCCACGTCCATCTCGTCGAGTTAATGTCATGCCATCAAAACGCATAGTTAGCATTTCATCAGATCAACAACACAAACACGCTCAGTGCTTTGCCCTGAATAAACACCAAACACCCCCCCCCTCTGTGAAGCGCTGGGTAAACAGAGAATATAAAATTATATCTTCAATCAGTGTTTATCTTGTGCTGTAATATGCCGCACAAGCCAATGCCATGACAATGGCTTGCAATTTCAAGCTTGCGGAAACCCCGCTGACACGCTCGTTGAAATGCTGAAACACCTGTGGCAGGGCAGGGAGTCGCGTGCTCAAAAGATGATGCCGTTTGTTTTCTTTCCGCGTGACATTTAGCACCTCTGCATATGTCTTAGGGCTGCCATCTGCTCCCCTTAGTACAGGGGATTTGCGCTGCACCTGCTATCTTCAACACATGATGTTTTGCCATGCGGAGAAAGTTCCAGAGGAACTTTCCTCTTAACTTTATGGCTGTATTCACAGGGACATACTGTATATAGGGTAGGTGGGGAGGGGGTCAGGCTGAGGAAGGGGTGGGGGTGCGGGGTAAGCGGAGGAGACAGATGGCAGATTTTGAGGACAGTATGGATGCTCTGCTTAAGACGGCAGTTTAATTGGCACATTAATATTATTGGCACCTAACAGTCTGTCTTCACTTGCATGTGTAGAACTGAGGCTTTTTGCCATTCACTTATTTATTTCTTTTAAAAAAACACACAGGGAACTTTCAGGGAATGAGGTCCAATCAGTGGTCCCCAAAAACACATCTCACCACACGGATGCTTTCTGGGAAACATGAAGCATGTTGTATGACCTGCACACTGGTGACCTAGAACTTTCTCTACCCATCTGTCTTCTCTCATTACTGTTAAGCCCAACTGGCTGTGGCCTCCCTGGCTGCAGCCCACGGCCATGAGGCTCACTCGGGGAGAACCATGCGGCACAGTGCAGTGCAGTGCAGGCCGCTATGGTGCGGGAGTGTTCATTATGGTAGGCTACATTGCCATCGCTCTGTGGCTGCTCCTTCATCCTCGCATCTCGCTCAGCAAAAGACCTTCCCCTTCATGAGTTGCTCGCTCATTTAAAAATAAAAAGCAAACAGGATAGCGAGAACTTGCTGCAAATATTCAGCATTTCATTCTCTCTCTCTTTCTCTTTCACTCTCACGCTCAGTTCCCTCTCTCTCACACACACACACACACACAGACACTGTCTCCCTCTCTCTCTCTCTGTCTGCATTCCGCAGAACACTGCTGTTGACGTGGTTGTTGTTTTTGTTTGTCTGGCTGGCTAATGTTGTGGTGACCCCGTGACCTGGCCTAGCTGTCCCCTGACACTCCTTACTGCCCACTCGCCACCCGCCAACTGACAGGCCGATGTGCAATCTTTTGGGGGGTGAAAAAATTGCTCACAAGTTCACCAATTGCTCCTCATTTGTGGTTGCGCAAGTGTTCCTCCACCATGCTAACGGGCGGCATGGTCATTAGAGCTGCATTTTCCAGTGCAGTGACAAGCAATGACAGAATTAGGGAGAAAAAGTTCTCATTTGCAGAATATTGGTCCTTGAAGTCTCATCACTTGCAAGTCTGTGAAAAGCCAAAAACGAGGGGGGAAACACTTGAAGGCATAGTTTAGAGCATCACACTGCCATGGAAACCAAGAGGGATTTTATGGTCCTGTCTTTTTGATTGCACCTCAGTGCTCTCTTTGCCTTGATTGGTGGATGCTTTTCCTCAGTTTAAATTTTGTGACTTGGCCTGGGTACTAAATGAGGTCAACTTTACCCATTGCCCTGGCCGCAAAAGTCTTCCAAGATGGTTGGATTCAGCCATGAAGTTCAAAAAAAAAAAAAAAGACAAGCCAGCAAAGATCACAAAAGGAACACTTGGCCTGTGTGTTTTGAAGAAGATGAAGACCATTTTTTTTAAAACCGTAATAACACTCCAGAAATCTTTTTAACATGAATGCTATGTCACCAGCTGAGATGAAAAAAACTCATTTGTGAATGGCATAACCCTGAGTACTGTAGAAAAATGACCCTAATTGGATGTGTAATTGATGTGTCTTTGATAACACACTCTTTAGTTGTCATCAGAACCATGTAGCAGGCTGGCAAGGCTGCTACCATTGCCAAGGAAATCTCACAGTCTTGGGCCTATCAGAAACTCGATGGACACAGTCGGGTGAGGTCAAAGTCAGCAGTGGCAAGGTCATGACTGGGCACTGAAATTCGGTTCCTTGATGGAATCAAAAGAAAGGTTAAGGTTCTACTTGCCACCGAAACGTGCCTTGTCTGTCAGTTCCACATGTTGGTTTCCAGATGTTCATCACGTCAGTTAACATTTCGCATTTAAAGGTGCACCCTGTGAGATTGTGGCCAGAGAAGGTATTGGAAATATTGTGCTCATTGAAACTGCATATTGCCAAATTTGATCGTTTCGTGAATATTAATAAATAATAAACCAATATTTACTAGTATGACCAAAGGACGATAAGTTTTGCAGCTAAAAACGCCTATTTCTGGAAATTCAAAATGGCTGACCATGGAGAAGACCCCCTTTTCATGTATGTAAAATGCAGTTTTCCCAATCATAATGAATACTTAGAATTTAATGGTGGTGGTCAGTACGTATTTGTTAAAAGGCAACATTTGTAAATGGACAGCGTGAATGCTGGAAATGAACTACTAAAAATATTACACAGTGCACCTATAAACACTTTGAACGTTAATGAAGTCAGAAGGGCAGTCACTTATTTATTGTCCAAGTTCTGTTAACATTAATTGTGATCACATTCGGACTTCCACGAGACCGCTGGCAGGCTACAACCCCTTTTAAATTGGCAAATCATCTGTGGATACTAATGCTGTTGCGAGAGAAACTACCATCGGCCCGTCTTTAATTTGTGTACAGAGAAGACACGAGTATAGCCTAGTTCTAGTGTTTCTAGACGCCAACTTTGTTTCTACACAGCCACTGCGAACCAACTGAAAGACAAGATGTGTGCATACGAAGCATTGCATGGTTCTCACGCAGTGGTTACACCGGTATGTGAGGAAAATAAAGGTCCGTGATACTTTTGAAGGAAAAAGTAAATATAGCAAAAACAAGATCTAAAAAAAGAAGCAGCCTTGAATACAGACATTGTCTCAAAGATGGAAGAAATAACATCAGGAAGGCCAAGAGAAACTAGCCAAGGAGGCATCCCAAAGAAACATGAAAGAACTGTACAACATCACAAGAAAATCGTCAAATCAATAAATGGAAAAATTGAAAAATATGGACAACTCCTTTAAACCCCAGAAAAACAGCTCAATAGATGGGTAGAACACTTCAAAGAGATTCTGAACAGACCTCCTGAGAAGCCACACATTCCTAGAGCTCAGACAAAGCTGAAGATCAAGTGTGACAGACCAACAAAAACTTAAATAAAAACTGCAATCAAACAATTAAAACCAGGCAAGGCTGCTGGCCCTGACAATATTACAGCAGAAGCCCTCAAATCGGATATGAACACATCTACATCTAGATGCTATACAGCCTCTCTGGGAGCATTTGGGAGGATGAAAAAAAACCCGGAGAATGAACAGAGGGCCACAAAATGCAACTTCTGAAGAAAGGTGACATGAGGAAGTGCAACAACTACCAAGAGATCACCCTACTGTCAGCGCCTAGTAAGATTTTTAATAGTATAAACCGTCTTCGGGAGGTCATATTAGACAGGACGCAGCGGGACCAGCAAGCAGGTTTTAAGAAAGATCAGTCATGCATAGACCGTTGTCCTAAGTCTGAGGGACTCCAACGATGACCTCATCAGTCAAGCTGGCATGACAACCAGGTCTGGACGCAAGTGGGCTGCCAACGTAGCGGTGGATCAGGCAGTCAGCTCCTTGAAGTTGCGGGATATAGTGGGCAACCAGTGCATCCACCGACAAGGCCTTGGCTCTGCACAATTCCAAACCTGGGGAGGTGCAAGCACAAGAACCAGGAGAGGCATGGTGCAAGCGGAAGTGAGGAGCCAGAGAGCGGAGAAGCGAGTAACAAGAGCAGTGCAGCAAGGTTCCCAGGGGGCCTGGACAAAATGGGACTTGCCCAGGCGCAAAGTCACATGGAGGGAGCTGTGGCGACTGGAGCCTTATCGCATCTCCTTCCTCTTACGGTCTGTTTATGACACCCTCCCCTCCCCAGTACATCTGCACACATGGGGTCTAAGAGAGGATCCGCTTTGTAAGCTGTGCGGCAAGAGGGGGACCTTGGCCCATATACTGTCTGGGTGCAAAACATCCTTAACCCAGGGGCGGTATAGATGGCGCCACGACAAAGTGCTCCTCTCACTGGCCGACACCATAGAGCGGGAGAGGGTCAAAAAGAGACCAGCCAACACAACCGCACGGAGAGCCATCACCTTCGTCAAGGAGGGAGCTGGACCTTCACAGACCACCAAAAGGAAAAGAACCAGCATGCTCCAGGCCGCAAGCTCCTGGGAGATGAGGGTGGATGTGGGGAGGAGGCTGCAGTTTCATGAGGTGGTGCAAACTTCTCTCCGCCCTGACATAGTGCTGTGGTCATCCAAGGACCAGAAGTTAATCCTGGTTGAATTGACAGTACCATGGGAGAAGGGATGCGAGGGATGCGAGAAGGGATGCGAAGCCCATGAAAGGAAGGCTGCAAAATACTGCTGGCCCGAGACAGAGGCTGACAGGCATGGGTCTTCCCTGTGGAGATAGGGTGCAGGGGCTTTCCAGCAAGGTGTCTGCGTGGAGTTTCCTGTCTGCCATAGGCATGGATGAGCACAGTAAGAAGCAGGCAGCTCGTCGGATGGGGGAGGGAGGCGGAACGTGCCTCATGCTGGATTTGGAGTAAGAGAGAGGAGGAAAGCTGGAAGCCAGGGGCAGGTGGGCAGTGAGCTGGCCACTCACTGTCGGCCCACCAACCTAGGGTGTTGTGGTTCAGGGCCGAAAACACCCGTGATGGTTGGACACCACCTGACGACATCTGCTCCTGTCTTAAGGCTACAGCTACCTGCTAAGGTAGCTGAGGAAGGCACCTCGTGTGTATCCATCAAGTCAACTCTGGGTAACCAGTGACGTCCAGGAATTAGACTAGATGACAACCGAGAAAGGTCGGTGACGCTGGAGAGACAGCTGACCTCCAGGAAAGACTGGCACGGGCACGCAGGGCTAGCAACCCTGTGTGCAGCACTCGTAAGAGGGCACCACCCCAAGCTACGAATGAACCAAATGAGCAACACCCCCAGAGTCTCCCGAGAGGGGGGGCGGAAGAGAGACTCAACGGGACGGACACACCGGTATCGGCCAGGACAAGGAACATGACTACGAGAAAGCTCAAGCAATCTACACTGACTGGAGTGGAATACACTGTTAGGTGCCATTGCGGTAAGATCTGCAAAAGCACCAGAGGACTAAAGCAACACCAGAGTAGGTCCAAGTGCAGAACATCAGCAGCTCAGGAGCAGCGCACAGACCCAGAGTCTGGTCAGACGTTGGAGAACTCCAGCAAGGAAGCACCCCACAGTGCTGAAGGATCTCTCCGCAACTGAACTGCCCAGCACCAGGGACCAACTCATGTGAACCCCCTCCAACCATCCAATTAGCAAGGAGAGAGAGGATTAAATGGCCAAAGATGACAGACAGCAATGCTTGGATGCAGCTGGACGACGACCTCGATGGCATCCTGGAAGCAACTACATCAGGCTCAGCTCATAGGAAGATTGATGCACTGACAACCATAGTGTATAACCTCGCCAAGGAGCGGTTTGGCACTATGGTGCAGAAAGGCCAGCGCCAACTACAGCAGCAGCCAAACAGGAGGGAGAGAGAGATCCGTCGCCTAAGGAGCGAGATAAAGGCCCTCAACAAGCGGTTCAAGACGAGCTCACCGACTGAGAAGGAAGGTATCAAAGACCTTACAAGTAAGATCCGGGAACAACTGTGCAGGGTCAGAAGAGCAGAGAACATCAGGAAGCAGCGTCGGAAGAGAGAAAAGAGAAGATCTCAGTTTGTAAAGGACCCATACAGCTTCACAAAGGCTCTTCTAGGCCAACAAAAATCTGGCTCACTCTCCAGCTCGAAAATGGAGGTCGAAGAGTTCCTTGCTGAAGCTCACAGCGACCCTAACAGGAGTCAGGGTCTGGGGGTCAACCGCAATATCTCTAAGCCTGAGAAACCAACAACCGAGCTGAATGGGAAGGAACCCACCTGGCAAGAAGTTCGGGACGTCGTCCACAAGGCCAAATCATCAGCTGCCCCTGGCCCAAGTGGTATACCATACAAGGTATACAAGAAATGCCCCAAGCTTCTCAGAGGCTATGGAAAACCATGAGGAAGATCTGGGCCAAGGGGACAATTCCACCAAGCTGGAAGTTGGCTGAGGGATGCTTTGTGCCGAAAGAGGAGGGGTTCATCCACAATCTCCCAGTTCAGGACGATCTCTCTTCTGAACGTAGAGTGTAAGATCTTTTTCTCTGTTCTGGCACGAAGAATCACCACCTACATGATGCAGAACCACTATATCAACCCTTCCATCCAAAAAGGTGGAATCCCAGGCTTTTCGGGCTGTCTGGAACACACCTCGATGATTACCCAACTGATCCAGAGGCGAAGCGAAAGAAAAGCGACCTAACAGTCGTCTGGCTAGACCTAGCCAATGCGTATGGGTCAATTCCCACATGATCTCATCCAGGAAGGACTTGACCATTATTACATCCCTGGGGAAATCCGAGGCTTAATTACCAACTACCTTGCAGGGTTTTTCGACTCAGATTTACATCGGCACTCTCTTTACCACCAACTGGCTGGACCTCCAAAAGGGGATTCCAACAGGGTGCACCATCTCCCCATCTTGTTCATTATGGGCATGAACATACTGCTAACCGCTGCGGAAGGCATAACCCGGGGCCCTAAATTGGAATCCGGTGTTGTGCAGCCAGTACTGCGTGCGTTTTATGGACGACATCACAGTGACCACTGTGACGCACGTCCAAGCAAGATGGGTGCTGGATACATTGGGCAGCGTTGCCTCCTGGGCAGGGATGCTGTTCAAGGCCAGGAAGTCCAGGAGCATGGTCATCAAGAAGGGTAGAGTCACCGGGCAAGTTTAGCCTCCAGGTCCAGGGTGAGGTCATCCCACCAATCGAGGGTAACCCCGGTAAAAATGCCTGGGAAAAGTGGTTTAATGCGTCACTAACGGATGGTGCCAACGTAGCTGAGGCGGTGAAGCAGACTGAAGAGTGGCTGAAGAAGATTGACAAATCTTTACTCCCGGGCAAGTTTAAGACCTGGCTGTACCAACATGGCCTCTTGCCCAGGCTCCTTTGGCTACTCACAGTCTACGAGTTTCCCATGACCACCATTGAGCTCATTGAGAGGAGGACCAACAAGCACCTGCGGAGGTGGCTGGGCATTCCCCCAAGCTTCTCATCAGTGGGCCTTTACATCAGGTCGGGTCAACTGCAACTCCCCCTGTCGTCAGTAGTTGAGGAGTACAAGGTGGCGAAATGCAGAGTTGTCCTAAGTCTGAGGGACTCCAACGATGACCTCATCAGTCAAGCTGGCATGACAACCAGGTCTGGACGCAAGTGGGCTGCCAACGTAGCGGTGGATCAGGCAGTCAGCTCCTTGAAGTTGCGGGATATAGTGGGCAATCAGTGCATCCACCGACAAAACCTCAGCTTTGCACAATTCCAAACCTGGGGAGGTGCAAGCACAAGAACCAGGAGAGGCATGGTGCAAGCGGAAGTGAGGAGCAGAGAGGAGGAGAAGCGAGTAACAAGAGCAGTGCAGCAAGGTTCCCAGGGGGCCTGGACAAATGGGACTTGCCCAGGCGCAAAGTCCACATGGAGGGAGCTGTGGCGACTGGAGCCTTATCGCATCTCCTTCCTCTTACGGTCTGTTTATGACACCCTCCCCTCCCCAGTACATCTGCACACATGGGGTCTAAGAGAGGATCCGCTTTGTAAGCTGTGCGGCAAGAGGGGGACCTTGGCCCATACTGTCTGGGTGCAAAACATCCTTACACCCAGGTGCGGTATACCAAACACCCAAGTGCGGTATAGATGGTGCCACAACAAAGTGCTCCTCTCATTGGCCGACACCATAGAGCGGGGAGAGGGTCAAAAAGAGACCAGCCAACACAACCGCACGGAGAGCCATCACCTTCGTCAAGGAGGGAGCTGGACCTTCACAGACCACCAAAAGGAAAAGAACCAGCATGCTCCAGGCCGCAAGCTCCTGGGAGATGAGGGTGGATGTGGGGAGGAGGCTGCAGTTCCCTGAGGTGGTGCAAACTTCCTCCGCCCGGGACATAGTGCTGTGGTCATCCAAGGACCAGAAGATAATCCTGGTTGAATTGACAGTACCATGGGAGGAGGGGTGCGAGGAGGCCCATGAAAGGAAGGCTGCAAAATACCAACAGCTGGCCCAAGACTGCCGAGACAGAGGCTGGCAGGCATGGGTCTTCCCCGTGGAGATAGGGTGCAGGGGCTTTCCAGCAAGGTCTGCGTGGAGTTTCCTGTCTGCCATAGGCATGGATGAGCACAGTAAGAAGCAGGCAGCTCGTCGGATGGGGGAGGAGGCGGAACGTGCCTCATGCTGGATTTGGAGTAAGAGAGAGGAGGAAAGCTGGAAGCCAGGGGCAGGTGGGCAGTGAGCTGGCCACTCACTGTCGGCCCACCAACCTAGGGTGTTGTGGTTCAGGGCCGAAACACCCCGTGATGGTTGGACACCACCTGACGACATCTGCTCCTGGCTTAAGGCTACAGCTACCTGCTAAGGTAGCTGAGGAAGGCACCTCGTGTGTATCCATCAAGTAACTTCACATAATCATTGAACATTCCATTAAATGGAACACATCTATACATGCACTTTATCGACCTTGAGAAAACATTTGACAGCCTGGACCCGACAACACTATGGCAGCTAATGGACCACTATGGAATCTCAATCAAGATCATAAACATACTCAAGAAATCATATGACGGCACCTCCTGAGGAGTCATGCATGCAGGTCAGCTGCTCCTTGATCTTGGAAGTCAACAGGGGTGTCAAGCAAGGATGTCGCCATTCCTCTTCCTCCTTGCCATCGATTGGGTCATAAGAGAAACAGCAGAAGAGATACAGAATCCAGTGGACATGGGAGTAATTGGAGGATCTGTTTTTTGCAGACAATATAGTTCTATTCTCTCACACACACAAATGCAAAATAAAACAGACTTACACAAACTTCAACAAAACCTGACCTTAATGTCAATACAACAAAAACACATGTGACCAAGATCCATTCCAAGACCAACAACCCTAGAGCCCTTGCACAACACGGCCCTAGCATCCTTTACCTACCTAGACAGTGTTCTGGACACCACTGGATGGACAATTGCGGATATAAGCAGAATTAACAACTCATGCTCAGAAACATCTGGAGCTCAACAAACATCTCCACGGCCACTAACATATGCATCTTCTACTCAAAAGTAAAACAGGTGATGCTGTATGGGTCAGAAACTTGGAGGACAACAACACACACAACACACAGGCTGCAAGCATTCACCAATTCCTGCCTCAGATAGCTAGGCCTCCTGTGGCGCAACACCTTTGGCATTGCAACTAGTCAGGTCAAGAGCAATGCAAGTACTTTCTGAGTTCCCGAAAATACGGAAACTCCTTTCACTTTGTCGGGAAGCAAATAACCATACACAAACCAAGGGATGCTGGTCAACCATGTCGTTTGGGAAATGTTAACTGTTATGCTCTTGGTCAGACCAAGTCTCGAAGAGATTTGAACGTTGGTGATAATCAGGCTAGCCTCAGAAGGATACTAAACATCTGGTGTACAGACAAAGTGAGCACCTCTGGAAAAGAACAAACCAAGATCCCATAAATATACAAATACAGAGACGATGGAGTTGGAATTGGTCACACCCTCAGGAAACCTGCCACAGACATCATCCGTCAAGCCTGCAAATGGAGTCTCCAAGGGAAAAGGAAACAAGGAACAGCTGAAGAAGAATAGAAGCAGAATTGTCTGACAGTGGGCTAAACTGGGGAGAGCTTGAACAGAAATCAAACAACAGAGTGAAATGGAGGTTGCTCGTCAATGGCCTATGTAACCAAGAGGAGTAAAGGGCTCTAGTCAAGGAAGTTCATCAGGGTAATTTCTAAAGGCCATCATACACACCTCATACCATGTGTGTTTCAAACAACAAAGAACAGAATATGTCTATAGATTAAAAGGCTGACTGTTTCATTGTCAAAAATGTGAAAAATGACCCCAAATGAGGAAAAATAGTTGCCCAATTCTAAAACTGAAGTGTAGGCACAGTTGGCTTGTTACGCCGTTGCCATACTGTGATGTTTACTCTATAGACTCACTGAATAGCAACAGGCACAAATGTTGTGATGTAGGACTTGAGGCTGTAGTATGTTTTCCTCCTTGAAATGTATTCTGAGGTCCTAGACTTACCTCTGAGTCTGTGAAAAACTTTCTCAGAAATAGTTCTGATCAATGAGTCACGTGATACCTCCCGACAAATAACAATGTGTTTTCTTTTTTTTATTTAAACACGCTGTGAAAACATGACATGTCTCCTCAATGTCTTAATGTCTCTTCAATGTCTTAAAACTAAAAAAGTATAAAAGTGTTTTTTTGTTTTGTTCTGCAAAAAAGTTTACTGGGTTTGCTGTATTCTCCCTGCTTCCACATCTTCCTTGAGCAGGAGCATGAGATGCTTCAGGCCCAGAGCACAGGATGAAGCAATGGCCATCACAGGGAAAGAAACATTAAAGAGATTCTTTTGGTGCTAAACCTTAAAACATGTTTTATTTAGAGTCTCAACATTCAGACTAAAAATCTTTGTGTGATGTTTCAGCATCAAAAAGCTTAGATTTTGAAGATGGCATGGAGTTCTCCAAAAAATGTTTTTCAAGGCTTAAAACCAAGATCAAACCACGTTTTGGAAACATTTACAGTCCCTTAATACAGACACAAATGTTTGATGACAGTTCCAGCATTACTTTCAATTTAGATGATGTCTAAGCACAACAAGATGTGGGTAATCTTGTCAGTATTTTACCACGGTAATCCGTTTTAATGCTGTAGACTCGGACAAGAAAAATGAGATCTCAAGAACTTTATGAAGAGATTTAAGATCCTAATAAAAGCCACACAGATATGTCTTCATATTACCAAGGCAAAAATGTGACACATTTAGCATGATTCTTGGGTAGCTTAAGTACTGTTTGTGGATAATATGTGACACTACTGTAGACATCTGCAGTGGCAATCTAACAATGGCAGCTCAAGGTCTACTAAAAAAAGAGACTAGTCTGCATATGATTCAGTGTTATCTTTATTTTTTAATTTGCTACCAATTATTTTTGGTGTTTTTTTTCTAGGTATAAGCAACAGTCATGTTTTTTGCCCTTTTACATATTTCCACAGCACATCTAACTGTAACAGGTGGGTCAAAAGGAATGCATTCAATCTTTCTGCCTGTAGCTGAAATGATCAAATACATAAACCAATTAGGCTAAATGAATTTGATCATTCTTCCCTTTGATCCAAACATCAACCGTCATAGAAAAGCATTGCAGTGTGACGGACTGAGAGATGACTATGTCATGCAACATGAGCATCCGCAGTCCATATGCCTTCAGTTTCGCTCTGACATCAAAACTATGCATGGCATGTGAAAAACATGTCCTAGGCGTGTAGATTTTTTGTCCCAACTCAGCTGCACACACATATTGTTGAATTCCATTGAGATATCAGTTTGGGTATGTTTGGGGTAAATGGGCTTGGGTTGGATTGGGTGGAGGACTGTGCCACTGGGGAGCCGATTGTGAGGGCAAGGGGTTTGGGCTGGTACACCATAAACATTCCATATCAATAAACACTTTAAGGGCAGTCTGGGACAAAATATTGCACTTTAAATACACTGTAGAACAAGTTATGACTCTTTAAGTGTTGAATTAAGACTGCATTTTTCACTTGGTACTGAGGTTATGGAGGTTATGAAGTAAGCTGGAAGTAGTTTGACCGTTGAGAATGGATTAGTGAAGCTGTAGCTGTCCGAGCAACATTAAATACCCAGAACATGAAAGAGTGTGAAAGAGTGTGAATGAGGACACTGTAGAGAAATAAAAAAATATATGACAAACAAGTGACCCTCAACCCAGCTTGGAGTCAGCCAAAAAGGGCTACAGAGGATCACACTAATGGAACCACATTCTGTAAATACCACACACTTACTGCCCAAATTAACGAAGCCAGTGCACGTGGCTGTGGCGTGGCCGGGCACGTAAAAAGAAATCGTTGCTATGCAACACAAATTATTCACACTGTCAGCCATTACGACTGAGGTGGGTGGGTGTGGTGGGGTGGGATGGCGCGGGCTATCATTCTGGGACAGCAAGAGGTAGTGGAGAGTTCAGAGTCAAAGCAAGTGTGTGAGTGGGTTAAAGTACTGACTCAGTGCGAGGAGAAAAATAAAGAAAGAGGGTGAGACAGAGAGAGAGAGACAGATAGAGAGAGAAATGAAAGAGAAAAGGAGGCTAGGGCAGCCTGTCGCCTCTCTCCAGTGAGCAAGCTAATGCCACTAATGGTATATAAGCTGTGGGGCAAACCTTTGGTCCGGATTATTCTTCTCCAGTTCACACACTGAAAGAGACATGCAGGGCTAAACTCACGGGGTCTTTTGAGAGCAAGACGCAAGAGAAGAGTGAGTGCATACTTTTCTCAGTGTGGAAGCCAAAGGGGGTGGGGTGGGGGTAAGGGGTTGGCTGACTGAACGAAAGGGGCTTTTTACACAGCCCTGAAAGTGGATGGATGTATGGATGTATGGATGGATGGATACTGTTGGTGTCTTGTCAATATGAGCTATTCATCCAGCTGAGCTACCAAGCCATTACAACACACAGCAGTGGCGGCCCCTAGGGGTTAGGGTAACTGCTAGGATTTGCGCTTGGGCTACGTTGACAGCCTATTGGTAGCTCATCTAGACAAAGCAGCCCACATTGACAGAAGACCAGACCTTCCTGGGAACCGGAGTCGACCTCAGGGACACCCCTGTGCTGTACACGTCTTTGCTGTACGGTACACTGTCGCGGATCAGCTCATCTCAGCTCTGAGTGCCTACTTCACCGTCTGCCACACCACTGTTGAGAGATACTTCAAGCCCTTATCTTAACAATCTTCTAGACCCTTTAGTTCCTGAAGTCATTTGTGACACACTTGTGCCCTGTGTTGTACCTGAACTAAGTCCATGAACTAGTTCATGAACTTTTATGATTTGGGCGAACGTGAACTGAACACACACCATATTGCCTGATGAACAAACTATGAACAAGTTCATTCTACGTAGTGCCTGAGAACAAACTGCATGCGTCTTTGTGTAGTAGTGTGCCACATTTCCTTAGTTTTTAGCTGAAAACCCCAATATTATAAGATGACATTCAACACGTATATTCTCACTGTTCTCATAAAAAATAATGCTGTTTGGGGTATTATATAGGCTTTGCCAATGATATCGAACAATATAGCTGGCAACAACCTCTTGCAAAAAAGAACTATTCATTTTTTGAACTATGAATGAACTATTAACTATACGGACAACTATGAACTATGAACAAACTATTCATTTTGAAATGTGTATATTTAACTTCGTTCCTGTATAAAAGTAGCTTTTCAAACACTGCCAGTGCCACACAGAACAAGTCTATTTTCTACAGGTACTCCAATGGGGCCAAAATCAACTGGTGTAAGATAATACAAGCTGGAGTAGATGGCAAGAAAATGAAATAGAGGGGTCGAAAGTCGGAAACAATTGGAAGTAAGTGCAAACACAACAGGAAATGATTTACTTAAAGAAACAATTAATGGCAGCCCACACAAATGCGCAGAGCAGAAAGTCAATTTTGGCTGGGCTTATTAGAGAGCTTCTCTCTCTCTCTCTCTCTCTCTCTCTCTCTCTCTCTCTCTCTCTCCCTCTCTCCCTTTCTCTCTCTCTCTCTCTCTCTCTCAGAGACATAGAGAAAGAGAAAGTGGTGTAGGCCTTTGCGCGCGCGTGTTTTGTGTGTGTGCGTGGAGGTGGAGGTGGAGAATGGTTGGTTGTTCTCTACTAAGCTATAAGGGTTGAAAAACCTGGATCTAATTACTTCACAACGCGCTCTGCTCACAGGCAGTGTGGCAAAAGAGGAAGAGGAGAATCACTGACTTGGGCGGATAAATGAGATTTGGAGGAGTGTGCACGCAGCAACCATAATGGGATTCAAACCCCCCTTCCAGCTCCCGGCAGAGAAAAAACGCCATCCGCTCGGACTTCAGATGTCAAAACTTGTTTATTCGGCCAGGAAGTGGAAATCGAAAATGATGTTTCAATTAATCTAGCGGATGATGAATACATTGTTCAGGGGCCGGAAGCCTTGGTAGGTCGGTCAGTCAGTCTACGTTTACATCCATCAGGTGGAAAATTGGCAGGGGACCACCGAGAGGAGATCCTTAGTTGTGCCCGTCTTGCACCGCCACACACCATGTACGTTCCACGCCACAAGAAACAACAGAGGGAAGGGTGTTGAACTGCGACTCAGGTGCGCTGACATGTCAAATTAAAGAATGTGTGTGGTATCTACGCAACACTGTACTACACAGTGCTGTGCGGCTCTTATTCTGCAAGCTGCACAACCACAATCACAGTCTGTGATATATTAGGTGTTGCCATATTGGGGGCATCTGTTACAGTGCTGGGCGCCACTTCTCCTTGTCTGATTCATAAAAGGCAACACAAACAGCTCAGGGGAGAAAAAAAAGCAACAGTTCATTTTCCTACTGAGCTAGGCAACCAGAGAGATTGGATCACAGCTATTTTTCCATTAGTCCACTGTTCCATATAGTAGCATGTACGCTGAAGTATAGCACATCAGTCCTGGATACAGAGGCATCTGAGGGGGCCACACATAAACCCATATTTTGATTTAGGATGGATATTTGGCTGTATTTAAAATCTGTCTGAAGTGCGTGTGTTTGTGTACATGCCAGTGTGTGTGGGTTTTTTTTGCCCAACGCGCTTCTCAAGGATTAAGTGTGCTGTGTGGAGAGTGCGCTTAAGTGCACTGACTATCTCATTACCAGAAAGGAGGGTAGACCATATTTCATGTATGATGACTCTGGCATATACTGCTCTTCCATTACTACTGTCTGCATTTCATCACACTTGGCAAAAACCCAGAGTAGGCATTATTGCACAGCAGACTTCACCCCACATTTTTTTTCTCCCACACACGCACAGCACAGTTTGGCTGATGTGGATTACCTCCACCAAAGAGAGCTTATGGTGGTGTCATTCATGCCTCACTGTTTGTTTGTTTGTTGGCACAAACAGTAACACGGAAATGGCTGTGAGCTACACTAAATAACCATAGGCTGGCCCCATTTTTTTCCCCAGATTCTTCACAGGAAAGTCTTTGGGGCTGGATGTGACTCATGATGCATCTGCATGAACTTTGTGTTTGTTGCTCACGCAAACATTTTGAGACACAGCAGCATTTACAAGGAGCACACTCTCTTCCCAAAATGTTCTGGCTCCAAGCGTATACCTGTAATCCCTGGATGATTACGGTACTCTTTCACTCAGGTGCTTCACCCTGGTGTTTATGGTTATTTAGTCCATTTTGCATAGCTCAATGTGATGTCTGTGTATTTAATACACAACACAATAACATAGAAAGCCAGATCGAATGCCATGAACAATGTCAGAGAGCCAACATCTATTTATAGATCCCATACTCAAATTCTCTCTAGTGCCAGCTACAAACAATAATACATCAAAAAAAGAAAGAAAAAAATCTGGAAGAAAAATGCACTCCTCCACACCAATGCAATGTGTGTGTGTGTGTGTGTGTGTGTGTGTGTGTGTGTGTGTGTGTGTGTGTGTGTGTGTGTGTGTGTGTGTGTGTGTGTGTGTGTGTCACTAGCCAAGTGTACAGCAGCTTGTCAGCCTCCTTAAAGCAGAGAGAGTCTCCAAAGGCCAAGCGAGCTGTGCTGACTGCTCTTGGAACAGCATGTGTGGGAGCCCTGTGTTCACACAAGTGTCTCTATCATGGAACACGCACACACCGGCTCTGCTCCACTGAGGATACTGTGCCAGCATCTCTCATGCTTTAAAACTACAGCTCGTATCCAGACCGTGCCGAAAATATGGCCGGGCTATAAGGATAATGTGTCCCTGTGACAGTGAACACAAGCATGTGGTCAGTGCTGTGCGTGCAACAAACAAGCCATCTGTCCTGATTATCAGTCAGGAATATCGCTGTGAAAACTCATTTCATTTCGTTTTTGGCGGACTATATATGAAAAACTTGTTTTTTTGGATAGTGTTTTTGAATGTCTTCTTTGTCCTCTGCGAAATGAGGTGAGCTGGGTGAGCCTGATGACCGAACAAAGTAGCAGCAGCGGCAGCACAAAAATATTTTTCTCCCTGAGCGTGCATCAGCTTTCATAATACGGCAATGTCTTGGAGCTAAAGAATGAAGCCTATTGTGCAGACTTATCAGGGAAGGGAGATTTGACATTTGATATCCAGCCACCTGTTTTAGCCCACAAATCATCCCCTAAAAACTAGACTCACTGCTCACTACTGCACAAGCTTATGTCAGCTCTTCTGACAGCTCTGTCACGTCTCCTCACATATTATCTTTGCCTTCAGTGTTTAAACAGGAAAACCCATTTCATAAAAAATGAAAACTTCTTTCAATGTCTCCTGCCAAGAAATGTCTTTGCCCTTTAAGCATATTGTATCAGACGAGGAAATAATGTGTGCTGCTAAACGACCATTTGTGACAGTCTTTTATAAGTGAAAGGCCACATGATTGAAAATGATATGGATTTGCAATTCTGTGTTCTCTGTTTCTCTCAATTCTGGCTTCTCACAACCGTCTATCGGTTGTACTTTTCTATGATGACATCCCATGACTTTCCAACACTGCTGTGAGAAATCACTCCCAGCTCAAAATAAATAAAACCCAAAATCATCAAACAAGCAAGTATAATGTGATCCCATGCAGCTCTTACACTGTTGGGACTGGTGAACTCAAGTCAAGGGTGACAGAGGTTTCCCCCGAGTCTGTTTCAATACACGGGAACTGCGGTTGAAAAGGCTTAGCTGGCCCTGACTAACAGTTTCAATGACTGCTTTTTCCCATGGCAATGTCAATGCGGGGAGGAGAATGGAGCCTATTGCTATCAAGAGATACTGTAGAGCTAATGCTTCACTACTCTTGAATGAACAGTGGGCTTTGATTAATAAGACTGCCCCGGGGCCTCGTCATCTCAACTGAAGGGAAGAGAGCAGAGTGAAAATACCAGGGCAGAGATAGAGAGGTAGACAGTCAGTAGTGGGCAGAGATGGAAAAAGGATGATACAGTGTAGATAGAGACAAAGCAGTAGACAGCCAGAGAGAGAGAGAGAGAGAGAGAGAGAGAGAGAGAGAGAGAGAGAGAGACAGACAGACAGACAGACAGACAGACAGACAGACAGACAGAGAGAGAGAGAGAGAGAGAGAGAGAGAGAGGAGAGAGAGAGAGAGAGAGAGAGAGAGAGAGAGAGAGAGAGAGAGAGAGAGAGAGAGAGAGCAAAGAAAGAATAAACTGCACCGTGAACGAAAACAAATAACAATTTGAAATACCAAGACCAGAAAGATAAACGTAAAATCTCAAAAAATGGAGAACTGAGCCAAATATGATGATGAAAAAGAAGATGCAAAAGCAGAATAGGAAGAGAAGAGAGGAGGAGGAAGAGGCAGAGGTGGAGGTGGAGGAGTGAAATGGATGCTTCGGCTGTGAAATATGATCTCCTATAACGATACACAGTGGAGGCGTTTTTGGGTGCTCCCCAGACGTAAGAAGCTGCACAACCTCCTGAGCCTGTAAAAGTGCCTCTCCTCTCCTCTCTCCTCTCCTCTCCTCTCCTCCCATCTCCTCTCCTACAGCCTAATGTAGCATCACTTCACTTATGGCACTCCTCTCCCTTCAACTTTCCTCTCCTCACCCCTCTCCTCTCTCCCCTATTTTCCTCTCCTCTCCTCTCCTCTTCTCTCCCCTTTCCTCTCCTCTCCCCTCTCCTCGTCTCCTCTCCTCTCCTCTCCTCTCCTCTTCTCTTCTCTCCTCTTCACTCTCCCTGGGCTCATCTCATCAGGCCTCATGTGGCATCACTTCACTTATGGCACAACACACCAGTTTATTATTGAAAGAAATATGCACTGTCTGACAAAACAGGCTTTGGTGAGATTACATTTTTTACATGAGAGTATAAAGCATACCGTGGCTCAATCACACAGAGACAGACACAGATAGTACATGCACGCAAACAGAGAGAGAGAGAGAGAGAGAGAGAGAGAGAGAGAGAGAGAAAGAGAGAGAGATAGAGAGAGAGAGAGAGAGAGAGAGAGAGAGAGAGAGAGAGAGAGAGAGAGAGAGAGAGAGAGAGGAGAGAGATTTTGTCACAGGATGTGCAGAATCTTCCAAGGCTGAGTTTGTGTTCTTCTATTCCATTGGAAATCAATCAAGATCAGGTTCAAGTTCAAGTCGAAAATCAAGATCAGGGCTAATCACATGAATTGCGTGAATCCAGACAAGGATGGTGCACAGACGGTGCTGGTGTCTGCTGGTGGTTGATGCTACAACAACAATGCAATTAGTCGTCAGTACATATGACAATACTAATGGGGGGTTGCTGTTCTTCATAAAGAATGAAGACGGTTGAACTACTTGCATACACATGCATAATAATGAGGACGGAAGTGAGAGGAGGTGGAGGAGGAGAAGAAATAGAAGGAGAAGAAGCCAAAAGAGGAGGAGGAGAAGGAGGAGGCTGTAGAGTGGGCGTTCGTCTTGTGTCACATGGTTAACGCCCCATCAACACATTACTCGCTCCGCATGGGTAAGGGGGGTCCTTGATGGTATCTGCCACGGGATATACAGAGCTGGTAGTGTGAGGGCCTTATTGTGGGAGACTACATGGAAACAGTTACTGGGTTAATTTGGCCCGCTAATCCAAGAACATGGTGACCCCTCCACGGGAGGGGGAGGGGGAGGTGTGCTGGGAATGCCGGTGGGGGTGGGAGTTGAAAGTCCCTGGGTTTATTTTACCACAGCTCATACTATGTGCAAACAACTGCAAAAAAGCGATACAAATATTCCAAATGGGCCATTAGCGTTTTGCAGAGTCAACTTCTGCTGTAAGTGTAACATCTATTATTTTTATTTTGGGATGCTATAATTATTTTATATTGCGATATGGAAATAAATGTGTTATTATATATAACAACTGGGTGTACTGTGTCCCAAGGTATGTGCAAGACAACTGCAAATAAACAGCCTAAATGAATATTCAAAGAAAGATAGCATTGAATAATATATTTCACATGTTATCATAAGAATTTGGCAGTCAACTCCTGCTGTAAATGTACATTTCAGTGGGTGGCTATTGAAGTAAATGGGAAATGTGTCCTAATAAAAGCTGTACGCCAGTTCTGTGTGATGATTTCATTAGGGTGTGTGTGTGTATGTGGTCGCAACTTCAATCCATGAGTGCTGTCTTAATTAATTTCTCCCGAAAGAGTTCACCTCCTCACACTACAGAGAGCATACACTAAAAGAGGCACATCAGTGTTGAGGCCACTGGGATTCATTTACTTGGAGATGTGTAGAGCGATCACAAATGGAGGCCCATTTCTAGTCTTGTCAACGGAACCTTAATGGCAGAAAATGTAATGTGTTGCACCCTGCAAAAACTCTATCTGAGAAGTGAGTCGTTCAAGAGGGCTCAGCCTGATGAGGACATTGTTTTGCTGGCCTGTTATGCATTGTATACACCAAGAGCGACCTACGCTAACTGAGCAAAAATCATTATTTCTCTATGGAGGGCAAGCAAACTGGGCGACCACAGCTAATTCGCGAGGAGCGAAGCAAACTCAGCGACCAGAGCGAATTTTAGTGATTAAACTCAAGCTAATATTATGGTAATGAGTTATGACGCGGATTGGCGATAACCAATTGGAACGTTCATATCTCCGAGCCGTTATGTGATTAGCTAAATCAGACATGTCAATGGCCATGTTCGTGATGAAGCAGTGATGCTTTTGCTAGGCAGAGCGCATATGCACTTTGCCAGTTTTATGCATTTTGCTTAGAAAATTCTTACCAGAATGCATCAAACTGACAAAGTGTGCATGTGCGCTGCCTAGCAAACACACCACTGCTTCATCACGAACGAGGCCAGTGCACGTCCAGAGTGAATAAAGTGAATTCTTGGCAAAACTTCTTCAACGACCTCTGCTACCTGGGTCGCGTAGGTCGCTCTTGGTCTACACGCAGCATTACTCGCAACTAAGCAGCTTGAACGGACTTCTTTGGTTTTGGTTCCACCCAAGACCTTTAGCTGCACAAAAGGTGCAATGCCAAGTGTACCTCATGCTACTGTAAAAATTTGAAGACTCCTCAGAGAACATAAGTTGGATCGAAAAGTTCTCTGGGAATCCCTAAAGAAATCTCTGAAGATCCTTAAAATTCTGGGAAGAACCCCAAGATTCCTTAAAACCTTACAGTGTTCTTCCACAGTAGCAACTGAATTATTTTTTGGGTTCCCTCTGAGGAACCTTACAGAAAGCCTCCAGGTTATTTCAAGAAAAAATGTGTCACAAATAGATATCGCAGAGAGCTTTAGGTTCCAGAGAGAACTTTTAAAGGTTCGTCCACAGTGGCTAACATGGCGGCTCTTTTGGGAACTTTTATAGGTTCTGGAAGTTGCTAGTGCTCCTGGGTGCGGCTGGCAGTTGGAGATTCTCCCCCTTTCGAGTGTTTCCTGCCAGTTGACTGTGAAATGGTACACAATGCTACCAAAGCCTTCTGTGATGCCCTGTGGGGACACCTCGTACGTAACTTAATGTGTGCCTAATCGAGAACATTGTCTGGTTGGCAGTAAAACAATATCCTTGAAATCAATATGGGAAAGTACTCCATCAGTACGACAAACAACAACACACCCATAAAAAAACACACAAAACAAGTTTGAATTATGCAGCCCGTCTGGTTTTTAAAGAACAAGAACCGACCATGGGGAACAGTCCATTTTACCATCCATCTCCTCCAGAAAAACAGAGCATATGTTATTTTTAAATGCACCACATCATGAATAGATAATAGGCTGTGCTAGGGAGCAGATGAGGGAATACAATTACTGACTGCGTATCTAGTCAGCTTATTGCTGGGTCTACCTGTAACAGCAGGGTCTCTGCAGCAGAAGTAGGTTAATCATTTAGTAGTTATGTAAGCAGTGGTGTTCTTACAGATTTCAAGGGAAAGCCTTGGGGTGGCATCCTGAGTATGCGCTCATGGCATGTCAGTCATGTAATCAGATGAGAACTCGGGCACGAGCAGTTGCGGTAAGGACGAAAGTCATGCCTTATTGCAATAGTTAAACTCCTCAATAAACTAGATTGCATAGCCCTGGAAGATCTGGTTCTTCTCAATCCAATCATCTGTTCCATTGGATGTCAAATTTTGATCTTGATTTCCCCCCATTCTGCACATGTCAGGTAGAATATGCTTTGAAAAGAAATTATTTGATTGTTATGGTGAATAAAATAGCAAACCACAATACACAATTGTGGCATTATTCATTTCACATAAAGTTGTGGGTGTTGTGCCAGTTGATTGTGCATAGCCTACTGGAGGTTTTTCTGGCCATTTACAGTATTTGGAGTTGGGTGAGAAATGGCTTGTTTGTGGACCCTATGGATTGGACAGTCAGAGGGCACATCATAGTTGGCAGCAAAAAGTGGCATATGGATGGTGACACCTGGGATGTGTGTTTCATCTCCATAACGCCAACTGATTGGATGGAGCAAGATCCGTTTGATAGAACGCCAACAACTACCTGCATCCCATTCAAGTGTGGGAATTGTAGCTCCCACACTGCCTTGTATGGTGTCTGCTTTGTACTTGCAAAGAGATGACTAAAGCCCACCTGTTTGCAAGTTTTTGCAACATCCATACGGGACCATTTTAATAACCTATTTTGTCAGTGTGTTCACTTCTGATAGTAGTTTGCTCCGTGGTTTTCACTCTTTCACCACACTGCGCCTACTCGAGAGAAAACGAGCTGGGAGCTGTTTGACAGACAGGTAATATGTACACTGTTTAAACAAGAACAAGTAGGCAACATGTCAGGTCTTTCGCACAATTAAAAACACACCCACAGATTTAAAAAACAAACAAACAAACCAAAACATTATGATTCGTGCTTTTGGGGCAAAACATAGTGTGAGCTGAATAGCAATAACCTAAAAAGTCCTCTCTTAAAAAATAAGTCAAATTATTAACTTGTGATAGCAGACACACACACTTCATACTATGCCCGTGCACACAAAAATGGTCATAGCTCTATAGACACTTGGCCACCTGCGCAAACATGTGAGCTTTTACGCTGACCCCGTGGATCGTGAAGTCATATCCCGCCACTCTTGTTTACGATATAAAACGGCGAAATTGTATTTTCTTTGTTGTCGTCCGTGTAGCCTTATTTCATTCGTAGGCTACTTAGTAGCCGAGTAGGTGTCGGTTCTCCGAAAACTAAATCTATTATGTGATGTTAAGTCATTCCGCAAGGAAACGCGCTGAACACGTTTTTTAACAGCTTTAGATTAGAGAGCTTTAAGGCTTTTGCTATACAATTTTCGAGGTTTTTTTTCAGGCGACCATAATCCCTGCGCAACCACCAGGATAACTGACACAAACAACATGTGGAGGAATGTCCCCCTCTGATTCTCTCTCCGTGTTTGCCGTTCCCACATTACAGAGGCTAACCCTTATACACTCTGCTTCTTTCCAAGGTCACAACAACTAAATTGATAATAAATACGCCGCCGCTGCCCACTCCAAAACTGTCACATCTGGATTTGTGCGCGCCCACACCTGCTTGTTGTGTTTCCAAATTCGGTGATGTGCAAGACGCATCACTTTCGGCACCGGCTTTTCTCTACAACTGGATTATCTATTACTATAGAATCCAGCTGCTGCAAGCAAAGTAATTATTTAATGTCAAGTGGTGAACACAGGATATAACCTACCTGCGTTCCTTAGCTTCTTGTTTCTGTAGACGGAGAAAATCACAAGGAGGTTGCCCAGTATGTCAACGACAATCGTGAAAATCAAGAACCCTCCCAAAGTTGTAGGCACCCATGCAGGGCGACTGAGTGTCACTTCGTGCGGGGTCAGTGAAGAAGTGTTCATCAGTCGGCTGCCATTTATTTTCATCTTATCGTATCCCCTTACTTTCTCATTCTGCAAAACAACACATCACCGAAGTGGGTTTCATTGGACTTCAGTGGCATTTCAGAGTCACCAGCGCGCAAAGGTCGCAGAAGCGTGAGAAAAGCAGCGAACTCCGAAGCTCCCATGGTTGTAGTCCGTATTGAGCGCGCATCTGATCAGAACTAGACTGTCTGTTGCCACAGACACGCGTGGCAACAATTTTATACCTTTGTATCTGCCATCACAATGTTGTGTGTGATCCCGGCGTCAAGTTAAGTTCCAATGAAATACCACGAGCGCACATCATTGTTGACTATAGAAACGCTGCCCCACAGTGGAGGAACGTGAAAGATTCCAACCATACACGCGCTCACATGCTCACATGTTCATTCATGGTAGTCTACACTCGCATGAGAAGTCGATCGTTTTATGCATGTTTTCATTCATTATTTTGAGCCATTCACGCAATAGTTTATTTGATCTTTTTCCATTCACAGTTTGGTAGATAAAAGCCTGGCTGACTGATATGAACCTTCAACAAAATTGTTACTGAAATGGAAAGTACAGTAGCCTATAAATAGATGTTCACGCATTTCAATGACCCCCCCCCAACTAATCAGTTTATGACTATTTCAACTGGCTATGAGGAAATTGTAGTGATAAAAGTAGCTGTAGTCCTTTATTCACTAGGCCTATTTTCTCTGTCAGAATTTTCAAACCTTGCTGCACGTGTCCACAACGCACATGGCATAGCCTAGAGACTAAGAAAACCCTCCACAATGTAATGAAGGATTTATACAGCCCATACAGTTTGATTGTTAAAAAGAAATTAATTTAATCATTTGTTATAAAGTAGGCTAATAAAGTAACAATTTGGTTTTCACCCAGCACCTAGTTACAGACTCTGCTGAACATCTATAGGCCTAGGCCTAGAACAAGTCCTCCAAAAACTAATTCGACCTTTTAGGTTACCCCTAAGGTAGGCTACAACAGTAATTCGGGCCATTCGTGAAGTCTTTACGAGAAAAACAGAAAAAAAACAACTTTAAGCCTTGTGGTGCCTTTACGAATAGCCTCATTTCTCGTGGTTGGGTGACGAAAGGGGAAACTGACAATTGGGGTAGGCCTAGTTTGGTTCTGGGGGGAAGAATAATGCGGACAGACGTCAACAATCAAGCGTGAGTGAAGGCTAACTGGAAACGACGGTAATCAAACATTTCAAACAAGTGATTTACAGTTCAGTTTAGGGTTACGTTTAGGGTTAGGGTTAAGGTTAGGGTTAAGGTTAGGGACAATGTTGGAGGAAGGGAGACATGGCTTGAAGCTGACACAACGACTGCGCTCCCCTCCCGGAATGCACTCTGCTCGGGTAGTCTCTCTCTCTCACTCGCTCTCTCTCACCCACTCTCGACGACAGCGTGCGTTGCCCAACTACGAAAAATTAGGCTATAGGCCTATCGTAGCGGCACCATGAAGCATACCATTGATTTTCCCCGAGAATGGCCCCTAAGGTAAGATAAATCATTAGGCCTAAAATAAGCGCAAAGTTTACCGAGGTAATTTTGAGGGTCGACGTCGGGAAATTATTTATGCACTTTATAGAGTGTTTCACTGCTGTCCGAGCCGTTTCACATCCAGCATTAAGGCTCTCATGATTAATTGATGGCATAAATGAAAACAGCAGTGTTTCATCTTTACCACCTCAAAGTCTCCACACACTCTACAACAGAACAAAAACTCAAGTGCTCAGCAATTGTAACTGTCAGATGTTGGGCTTTGAATAGTTTTTTTTACGCAATTGCTAAGAAAAACGGTAGGCTCATGGCCTACTATTCACATTATAGTCTGTCTTGCCAGGCAAGAGAAAATGGAAGTTATTAGGCCTATAATTCATTTTTTAATGTGTGGGCCCTGTGAAAAAAAGATTAATTTGTAATGTTAAGGCATTTTTATAGACCTTCCACATTCCAAACACAGAGGTTAATAGAGAGGGAGTCTCCCTCTGATCCTTTTTGTATGGGGTCTGACGGGCTATGGACAGGACCTCTGCCGTTGAGGACAAAGAGGCAAGTGCGTGGGACACCTGGATGTGCCACTGAAAAGATTTTCTTATCAGTGGATCGGGAAAGATTAATGGGCTGGTGAGAGAGGAGACAATTTAATGAGGAAGCATTCGATACCATTTAGCATTTGCTAATTCATCAAGATAGCGCCCCTTCACGTTATATTGATGCCTTGCCACACTCGCACCATCAGCACGCATTAGGAGTCCTCCTCCTCCAAAGAGTCTCCCTTGCACTGTACACAGCACTCTGGGATATATGACAGCTTATATACAAATGATGCCTGGTGGCACATTTGTCCCTTGCATAAAAAATACATCGCCATGATGGCAAGAAGGGTAGAAGGAGGGTGGGAGAAATGAATGGATATGATCATTAACAGGCCATCATCATTTTGTGAGCGCCAATCAATCAGTATAGGCCCCATATGATGGAGGGGGGGGGGGGAGAGAGAGAGAGAGAGAGAGAGAGAGAGAGAGAGAGAGAGAGAGAGAGAGAGAGAGAGAGAGAGAGAGAGAGAGAGAGAGAGAGAGAGAGACAGGCAGACAGACAGACGGCTGGACAGACCGTGAGATAGAGACACAGAGCACCTCCTAACCACCTTGAAACTAAAACGTCTGATCAATCAGACTTGTGTGCCGCTGTACGAGCCACAGTCTCTCCCCCTGTAGTACATCACGAGGCGCTTGGGTATTTTTAGAGACTATACTGTCAAATCTGTCTTTCCTCAGTCTCCTCTCTCTTCTCCTTCCCAACTATGTTATCACCTGCAATCATGGCAGCATCTAGGCAAGATGAGATGTCACTACTTCTGCTGCTGAGGGAGGCCAACATTGTTGTCCCGGGCCCAGGAAGGGTGGTGGTGGTGGGGAATGGGTTTTCATTACAATGTACGTATTGGATGGGGGGGCCCTTTCAGATGACTTTGTCCTGGGTCCAGCTGTCAGATGCCACTAGTTCTGCTGCTCAGAGAAGGGAAGAAGCTGAACTGGCAAGACCAGTCTGCTCTGCACCAGCCACAGGCAGTGTAACAAACCGCGCTGCGCCGTGGTATGTACGTACGGTATGTGAACATGCTTTGTTTTCCCACGGCTCTCTTACGTAAGCTTGAAAAGAAGGACTCGTCTTGAGCTTGCTTGGCTGAGAGGCACAGGTTTAGAGATGTGATGTGCAGGAGACTGTGAGGAAGGGCGTTTGAGGAGAGAGATGTTTCCAAGCAGCCCATGATGACACTCTCCCACCCTCCCTCCCTGCCTCATTCACTTGTTCACTCACTTCATAGCCGCCCAACTGACTCACTCACTCATCTTTCAAGAACACTAGCAAATGTGCCCCCCCCACTCTCTTTCTCAAATACACACACACACACACATGCACGCATACACGAACGGAAGCACGCACATGCACAAACACAAACACACACACACAGACACACACAGACACAGACACACACACACACACACACACACACACACACACACACACACACACACACTGCTGTTATTTTGTATTCATGTCATGGTCCTTCCTCAAATCGTCAGTATATTTGAATTCCACTTTGCTAATTGATACTTTGATCAAATTTATAGTCAAGAGGGTAGTTTGTGTACACATAAAAAAAAAAGTTCATCAAAAGGAGCAGCCTAAGCCCTTACGAAACTCGACCATGGTTTTACTGTTGTGACCATGGTTTTACTGTAGTAACCATGGTTTCTTTAAGTACTCTGAACCAACCATAGTATGGCTTATCCATGTCGTTTTTGGGAAACCATGAAAACCGTGGTTCCTGACTAACCATGGATCATAGTTATTCATGGTTTTCATTAGCCTAGTAAACTACCCCCACCCGCCAGCGGGCAAAATGATTTTTGCCTGTGAGTGGGTCTAGCCTCGGACATGCCCCAGGCCCCGAAACTGGTGGACCAATCACAACACTGGAGATTTGTTTTGAATCTTTGGATGCAAAGCGGACATGGTTTTGAGGGAGTGACGACAAAGCGTTGGCCAATAGGCACAGAGCCGGTTTGAAAAACAATGGGTTGTTCCCATGAACAATCCTCCAATGTCTCATTGATTGGGGCCAGACTAAATATTCACATTTAATCTCACATTTAGTCTGGCTTGCCAGGCTAGGTTTTCATGCTTTTTTCAGCATGGTTTGTGTCTACGGTTTAACCATAGTCACAAACCATGCTCAAAAACCATGGTTAGTTGTGGGTGTCATGGTCACCCAAACAAATATGAAAACTTGTTCGCAGCTGTGGTTTAATGGTTAAGGAGTTGTACTGAAGATCACAAAGTTGCTGGTTTGAATCCCACCCTCTCCCTACACCTCCATCCATGACTGAAGCGCTCTTAATCATAACACCTAACCCCATATTGCTCCAAGGACTGTCACCAATATGTGCATTGGATAAGAAAAGTGGCAGATTTAAGTGTAATTTAATGAACAATTATAAACCATGGTTAGTTTTCAGAGTAAAACCATGATTAATTTTATAGTTCATGTATATATAAATCATGGTTTACCATGGTCGATTTTCGTAAGGGAGGCCCCAGACAGAAATCAGTGTTTTACTTGTAACATTTTATAAAGAGGAATTTGTGTGTGGGGAGCTTCTACTTAAGTTCAAGGTTTTGTATCCACTTAGTGAGTAAAAAAGGGAACCATCTTTTTTCAGATGGAAAATTTCAGAGCATGGGGCATGGTGTTCTTTCATTTGATTTTTGTGCTGCATCAGCTGGTTGACATTGCAGGCAGAGTGTGCATACTTGATAGCCAGAACTTGTCAGCTTTCACAGGAGGCCTGAAAAAATCTTTACAAAGAAATAGAAAAAAAATCTAATTACCTCATAGTAACCGAACCATGTTTCTTTTCTGTGGCATTTTGGCAGACAAGGGTCGGCCGCTGCTAGGGCTGTCTGGGCTCTCTGACGCCACGGCTCAGTCAGTCTATCCTTGCGGTCGGTCACACTGAAAAGAAATCAGGAGACGGCGGCAAATCCTTTTGTGCTTCATCACACAGGTGTCAAATATAAATACACAGGATGGAAAAGCTTGTAACCAGGAGTTTAAATTGGGGCAGCCGCAGGAGCTGAGCTACACTTCCTCCTCATCCTCTTTCTCTTCCTCCTCTTCCTCCTGAACCTCACCTTGCCACTGAAGCCAGACAGAGCTCTCCCTCTGCTACACCAGTTTTTAGTAATACAATAGACTGAGTTATTGACCACTTGGAGTAAAGAACGGTTCCTTTTGCGTTCATTACAAAAGCCAATTTAGCCACTGCCTTGTAACCCCTTAGTCATTCCACTGTGGTGGAGGAGAGGGGCAAACCTTGGGTCTTCTTTCCTTTTTTACACAGAAGAGGTGTGAGAAAGTGGATACAGGAGAGTGTGGCCATCAATAAATCATTAGGTGACTCTGGCTAACCAATGCTCCGAGTGCATTCTCGGAGAGATCTCTTTGTTGTTTGAGCGTAAACATAGACGTGAGAGGCGGGCTGGGGGTGGAAAAAGAAGAGACTGAAAGAAAAAAATAAACACAGAGAAGTGGAGTGAGGCTCACTCCCTCCACAAACACGAGACTTCTTGATGATTAAATGATCGAAATGATATTATTAATTGAATGTGTTAATTAAATGCTCATAGAGCATGAAGGAAGAGAGTAGATGCTAATTCAGATTCCCATGGACGTACACGATGTCGAGAATTCAAAATGAGTCCTGGGGCCTCAGAAAATAAGAGGGAATGCACTAAGAGAAAGAAGAAAAACGATCATGCTTCGTGATTCCGTGGCTGTTGGAAACATGTCTTCCCTAAGAACATCCACAGGCTTTGGTCTTTGGGCGAGAAAATGGCTTGGGAAAAAAAAACAGGCCCCGAGACACACTGCAAAAGCACAACTCAAATAAAGAGAAGCAGATAGCGCATTATTTGTTATCCGGGTTGACATAAGGGTCTGATGTTTTGACAGTGCTTGGTCATTACTCACGGAGGCCATATGACACAGAAGTCATCTTTCTTTGCCTGCTGTGCGGCACAGTTCTGCCAGCTGACAGAGGAACAGAGAACAGAGATAGAAGAGGGAGAGGGAGAGAAGGAAAGAGAGGGATGCAGAGAGAGACAGACAGAGAAGGAGAGGAATGAGAGAGAGCAAAAAAAGGCAAAATAGAGTCTGTGAGTCAGTAAGATATGGAAGGGGGAAGGAAACAGCTGTTTCTAACAAGGATGAGAGAGAGAATTGGGTTTTAGGGTGTAGAAAAGAGAGTGAGAAAGGTGGCAGTCAGGGGACTGAGAGAGGAGGAGAGGGGAGCAAAAGTGAAAGAAATAGATAAAGAAAGAGGCATGGTGAGAGAAAGTGGAGGGAGGGTCAGTTGCAGAGAGACGTACCATATAGGTGTGTGATTGCAATCCCAGGTGATATGCATCCTTTTAGAGCAGGGGGCCAAACTGCAGAGGACAATCTGGCCAAGAGAGGATCGACGGAGTGCAAGGTAAGATCGAGGAGGAACAGATTGAGGAGAGAGAGAGAGAGAGAGAGAGAGAGAGAGAGAGAGAGAGAGAGAGAGAGAGAGAGAGAGAGAGAGAGAGAGAGACGGAGAGAGAGAGACGGAGACAGAGAAGACATCTCAACCCACCTCTTGATGGAAAGCAAGAGGCGCAAGGCCATCAGGAGAGGTGGGGTTGATGGTTGATGGTGGTGGTGGAGTGGGGAGTAATGAAGGAAAGCACAGGAGTCATTGGGAAAGATTGATGGGCTGTAGAAACAGAGAGAGGACGGTAAAGGGAGAGGGGAAAAGACGATGCGAGAGATAGAGTGGGATAAAGGTATGGAGAAACAAGTGTTTAAGGAGAGAGAGAGAGAGAGAGAGAGAGAGAGAGAGAGAGAGAGAGAGAGAGAGAGAGAGAGAGAGAGAGGATGTGCAAGAGAGAGAGATGGTGCGAGAGAGAGAGACGAAAGAAAGAGAGAAAGAGATGATCTGCGAAATCCAGAGACAGCTGAGCGTTAGACAATACAATGTCGATTGACCCCAATGGAATGCCTAGTGTTTTTTTACCTGCCTCATGTGGAGTATAAGGTAGATGAATGGATGTGTTCAAACACTATCGTGTCATGGAGCAGAAGGAGGGGGTGGGGTGGGGGGTAGGTATCTCTGTGACAGGCTGAGAAGCAATGAGTCGAAGAGTGCAGTCGAGCTTTTATGGAAAATAAGCTGGACAACGGGGAGTGATGGTCACAATGGTCACAAATGCTTTCATTTTTTTCTCATTGGGTTTTCCCACATTTGCCGTGAACTGAACTAAGTAGTTCGAAACTAAGTTCAAAAACATGTAAAACGCAATAAATAATAATGAAATGAATGAAAAGAATAAAAGGTGAAAATAGGTGAAAAGAATAAAAGTGTCATGGTAGGCTATGTGCTATAAATGAAAGTTATGCTGTTTCAGGAGGGCATGTGTGTTACAGTAACATATCCCTCAAATGTCAGTCAGTGTGAGGTATGTGATTTATTGCAAATTTAATAAGAACATGAGGGGTAATTTCTAAATATTCACTATCTTTCAGTGTGAACTCATCAGAAATGTTCTGCTCGTAAAGGAAAGCTTTGTGATAATCCCTCCTTCATGCCTCTGCTAGGAAGTCAGCCCAGCCTGTCAAACAATAAAGGAGGAATTGATTGACCTATTAAAAACACTAGTCATGAAACCAAGGTTGTTAGAAATGAATACTGAACATGCAAGATATATCTCGTTTCAGTTGGAAACGAGACTTCAAAGCTCAGAGAAGAACATGAAAAAATGCCAAAATGCAAAAAAAAAGTTGTCTGACATGGCCCAGTTATGTCTGATATCGACTTGGTGTTGAAGATTCCACGTGAAGTCCATAGTCATGCGTCCATTGTCTGAAGGGCTGATGCTACAGCTGCTTCTCATGTGATTGCTTAAAGGGACACTGTGCAGGAAATGGTCAAAAAAGGTACTGCAACTATGCTGCTCATTGAAACTGGGCTGCCTATTGCCAAATTTGATCTTGAAAGTTAACTAAGTAATAAACTAATATTTTCTAGTATGGCCCAAGTACAGTCATTTTTGCAGCTAAAAATGGCTATTTCTGGAAATTCAAAATGGCGGACCATGGGGAAGATCCCCCTTTTCTTGTATGAAAAGTGCAATTTTTCCAGTCATAATGAATACTAAGAATTTGATGGTGGTGGTAAGTATTCATGAAAAAGGTAACATTAGTGAATGGGTAGCACACATTCTGGAAATAAACAACTAAAAATCTCACACAGTGTCCCTTTAAAGCGATGGTTCGGAGTCAATTTGAACCGTGTCATTTGAACCGTGACATCCATCCAGTTGTCCACCCAAAGTGGTTTCTGGCTTGGGCGAACATTAGCAGAGTTACCAAGTTATTATATGGTTATTCCGAATAGCTTGGCACAAGCACAAACGGATCCTGGCAGTATCTCCAAAACCCTTACCCCACAAAAATCATGTCATGACACCAAACTTCTACAGTAGTACAAATATGGTCTGTACTCACAAACAAAGCATTTGGAAGTTTGTAAATAGTCCAGGGGTCTGTTTCTCGTTTCTTGTCGTTGCTAACCGTCTTAAGACCGTCTTAAGACGTAACACCATTCCCTTGGATTTAGTGGTGACCGTCGCTGTCGAGAGAGAGTTGAGTCTATTTACAAACTTTCAAATGCTTTGTTTTGTCAGTACAGACCATATTTGTTGTCATGACATGTGTTTTCTGTGTGAAGTTTGGAGATACTGCCAGGATCCATTTGTGCTTGTGCAAAGTTATTCGGAATAACCATTGAATAACTCGGTAACTCTGCTAATGTTTGCCCAAGCCAGAAAACACTTCAGTTGGACTACTGGATGGATGTCACGGTTCAAATGGCATAAGGGGGGAATCTACTCCGAACCATAAGGTATTCCTATTAAACTCATTCACAGTGCCATTAACACTACGTAGGCCTAGCCTATTGTGTTTTTAAGTGGATTTCAGCTGTGTTTCATTGAGGGTGGTTGGGTTTAGTTTATGTGTGTGTGTGTGTGTGTGTGTGTGTGTGTGTGTGTGTGTGTGTGTGTGTGTGTGTGTGTGAGTGTGAGAGAGAGAGAGAGAGAGAGCTTTCTTTTCTTGCTGACATTATCAATGCAATTGCAAGCATTAATTTGTTGTTTGTTTGTTTCAATACTTATTTTATTATAATAACATTACCAATGTATCTTCAACCAATGCTTTGGCAATACGAAATATGTTGTCATGCTAATAAAGTTTCTATGAATTGAATGAATTGAATTGAATTGAATTGAATTGAGAGAGAGAGAGAGCTTGTATAGTGTGTGTGTGTGTGTGTGTGTGTGTGTGTGTGTGTGTGTGTGTGTGTGTGTGTGTGTGTGTGTGTGTGTGTGTGTGTGTGTGTGTGTGTGTGTGTGTGTGTGTGTGTGTGTGTGTGTGTGTGTGTGTGTGTGTGTGTGTCTATGTAAAACACTAAAACATGCAGCATTAAGAGAAGTTTAATTCGCTGTGTATTGCCTCAGAACTTGCCCTTGCCCTGTCGAGAACGCTTCTCTACGCTATAATCCCAATTTGGGAATTAGATAAAAGATTTTTTACCGAAGGCAGAGGGTTTTTTTTAAGAGGATTAACCTCATTGGAGTGTTTTATCAAGTTAATATGATACTTTCATTTAAGGATTGAAGATTGAAACTGAGGCTTTAATGAACTAAATGAATAATAATACAAAAATAAATATTTTCCTCAGGTTATGACGGGAAGTACTGTAGAAACTGTTGACAGAGCTGGCTTATAGAAACCACAAATGCCTTCCAGCTGTGTTTGCGATGGACCTTGGAGTCACCTTTGCAAAAGAAATACAGTATGTGTTTAAACCAGAAGAACAAAATGTGCCTCCTCCCTTTTCCCTACAGACAGACCTCAGGTGAGGGATAACCTGACAATTATTTTTTTAGTGAAACTTCTACAAGAATATAAGAGGAAACAAATACAATTACAAAAGTACAATCTCCTGTCACCGCAGCTTTACAAATCAACTGTGACACATACTGTACCCCAAAAGGTGCATTTCTCATTTTCCTCATGAATGATTAACCATACATCTACGTACTGTGTGAATTGAATATGTAAGTCTTGAGTAAATCTTAAGTACATGACATGCAATATAGGATATTTTTGTGTGTTTTGTATGTAATAAAACATTCCAGAGGCAGATTTGTGACAGGAACACCTGATGCATGAAATGTGTGCATGCAATGTATAGACTATAAAACAGGTCTCAAAGAAAACTTCAACATATCACAGGCCTGATTAGGGGGTAGCGGTCTGCAGCGTGTGGGGAAAGCACTCAGGCCATCTCAGCTGACAGCTGACAAAGTAATCTGAACGCCTCTCCCAATACATACAATGTAATGGGGAGCCAATTCTGGGCACCGTCTCTCCCTGGGCCCAGGACAACATACCCTGTTGGCGGACCTGATCTCAGTCACTGGGGATAGTGAAGAAGAGCACAGGTCGCTCACTCACCCCTTCCAGCTGTATGTGCATTGACGTAAAATGAGAGTATGGGTAGGATGTTTGTTGCATCTGCTTTAGTGCTTATGTCACAAAATCATACATTTAATTTTCCGTGCATTTAATATGCATACATTTTACACACTGTTTAACTCCATATAATTCATATTAAATTTTAATACAGCAAATGTTAACACAAGTTGAGAAATTACTTCAGCCCATTTACTGAAATACTTTTGCGACTTTTGGAAAGAAAACAAAAAGTTTCATTTATTATAAAATCCATTGCCCCATAAAGGTCTATAAAAGATAATTACATAAGGCATCTGTGTTATTGTACTCTGAATGGGGAACACAGGTGGAAAATATGGCTTAATTTGAAAAAAGTCAGCATTACTCTGAGCTGAGGTGTCTTTTGGGGCTCACAGCCAAATACGTTTTAAAAATTTAAAACATGCTTAGCAAGTGTTGCCAACGTTGCCAAGCCCTTTAAGGTTGTCCTGTGGCCTGGGGGCCCAAAGCATTTGCTCATGTTGTTGGCTAGCAAAGCTTTTGTCTCTTCATATTTCACCATGTGGTAATGCAGGGTGTGAGAATGACCCTTCAGCGAGTACAAAACCATAGGTCATGTTAACCCTGTAAACAAAAAAGGCAAAAAGAATCTGGAAGTTGTACTCTTGTTATGAGCATGGACAACAGGTAGCCTATACAAGATTCCCCAACGCACTATTATTTGGAATATACTAGCTAAATATACTGGCAGCTTTCCACACATTGTCTTCACATTGCGTGGCACAATACAAACATAATGCTGGCATTAGGTAGGATTATTACATTAAGACTGTCACTTCTCATTCTTGACACCAGCCTGTAACAATGTGTTTTCATGGCCCTTTGTTATTGCTACTGTATGCAGGCCCTGTTTCATTGTGTTACTCTTGTGTGGGCCAGTCTTTAAAGCTTGGGTAGTTAAAATGACAGTGTTGAAGTGTCTGGCCTTTTGTCGCGGTGTGCCTTGTTCGAAATTCTCTTTTCGAGGCAGAAGTTTGAACAACCTCGTGGCCCCTTTTAAAATTGGTCTTTGATTGGCACTGTGCGTTGTGCCATTAAGAGTTTTATTCTGTGAAGAAAGAAAATTGGTCAATTGCGACTGCTGTATGAAATTGGCACAGCTTGTTGTGTACTATATGTTTCTTAGGTGGTAAATAGTGCTGGAAATGAATGGACGAAATGAATGGATGAAATACAATAGGAATCCAGGGCAAGGAAACAGACAACTTGTTTGTGGGTGTGTATGCCTGTGTGTGTGTTTGTGTGTGCATATGTGTGCGTGCGTGCATGTGTTTGTTGTGTGTGCGTGGATGTATGTCTTCCTCTGTGTGTGTGTGTGTGTGTGTGTGTGTGTGTGTGCATGTGTTTGCTGCGTGTGTGTGTGTGCATGTGTTTGCTGTGTTTGCTGTGTGTGTGTGTGTGTGTGTGTGTGTGTGTGTGTGTGTGTGTGTGTGTGTGTGTGTGTGTGTGTGTGTGTGTGTGTGTGTGTGTGTGTGTGTGTGCGCGCGTGTGTGTACGTGTGTGTGTGCAAACGCACGGGCATGTGCTGTAGGTGAGTACACATTCCCATCAGGAAAAAGTTGAGGCACAGTAGTGATGAAGAGTTCATATTTCAGGGGGAATCTGAACTGTCTTGAAAGCCCTCACCCGCTACTAGCCACGGCTACTGCCGGCTAGTGCAGCTGTAGCAGCTCACTAGAGTTTAAACAGGGACGTGTCACATTAGCTGCCCCACTAGTCAGCCAGGTGCAAGCAGCCTGTTGGCACTATTAGCAGCGCTAAAAGCCTCCATAACCACCTGGTCTGCCCATTAGCATGTGTAATTGAACTTTGAGTAGGTGGATGGTTATGTGAGCATGTTTCTCCATGCCCCCCCACAATACACACAGAGCCCTCCACCCCACCACCCTCTCTCTCCCTCTCTGGGCTAAAATCCACATGTAAATGAATGCAAGAATGGCCAAAAACCATGCATGGTTGACCGAAACCACTCAAGAAATTACAGAAGATTATGCTGCACACACGTGGGGGGAAATCATTTTAAGTGCAGCAAAGAGTCACATACAGTACTGATAAAGTGGTACTTTGCATACAGTAGATATTCATATCATTTGGGTTTGCAGACAGATTTCCTCTCCTATCATCCATTCATACTTTTCCTTGTCCTCTAAGTACATGGTTAAGATGAATGAATTCATTAAGGCCCAAGGAACAGACGGCTGTGATGCTAAGTGAAATCAGACCGAGCTTCCCAAAAGCCTCATAACTCCGAGGGGACAGGCGTTATCGATCGGTTTGCTGCTGCTGTGAGGATTTGTGGTGTATCATTATCTCCTTTCATTTCATGAAGATTTATAGGCCCATGGCTGGGAGGATTTTAAGACGGAAATCGTAAAGTAGCATTTAAACTCAGTATTCAAGGAATTCAAATACCTCTGATTGTGGTTGCCTGCCATACATACTGTATTTTTAGGTTTTACGCAGGCACACAGACAGACTCAGGCACAGGGACACAAGCACACACACTCACCTCACACATTAACACACAAACTAACTCTCTCTCTCTCTCTCTCTCTCACACACACACACACACACACACACACACACACACACACACACACACACACACACACACACACACACACTATCTCTCTCTCTCACACACACACACACACACACCCACACGCACCACCCACACGCACGCACACACACACACACACACACGCCACCCGGCATATCCCATCCCTCGTAGCAGCACAGCAGCATCACATGCTCGTGTCAGTCAAGGTTGACCTGTCATCCCGCGTTACATGCGTCACACTCACTGTCTCCCAAGGCACTGCCACAACATGTCAAAGCATTTAAGTGCTGTCATTCTGGCAGACGATTCCTGAGACATTAGACAAACACAAAACCTTTTTATCCAAGGAGTGCCACACTCACACTGCATTTTTGTTGGATCTTCTGAGCATGTCTTCATAGACCATTGCTTTTTAATTCACTTCAGCACCTTATCAACTGATCATTTTCAGGTTAGAGAACTTCCATAAATAAAAGAAATGTAATGACTCTTTGTTTGTGTTATGTCTTGGCTGGTCTTCACTGAGAGTGTAAGGCACCAAAGCCATATAGAGTACATTGGAAGGTCATAATCAGGGCCGGTTCTGGCTTATTTGGTGCCCTAGGCGAGTTTGAGTTCTGGCGGCCCCCCCCCCCCCCCAACCCCCCGACCCAACCTTTTGAAAAAAAAAACCCCTCTTTTTTATACCTCACAGAACACAAGAGTAATACCGGTAGTAAGCTTAACTAAATAACATCAAGAACAATAACCGTTTTGCATCAAATGGATTTCTGGTTCTTTTTGACAGGCGACCAACACAGATCACACATCAGATTGAGTCGCATGAAAGTAGCTTCACTGTGTGGTGTCTTGGATGTGATGGTGGTGGTGCCCCCAACAACCCCAGATGAGAGGGAGGTTATCAATGTGTTTGAATTGTAATATGGAATTGAAATGCCAGGAGAGTGATACAGTACATTTGCATGTAAAATGCATGTGTAGACAATAGGCCTAGGCTATATCAAGGAGGTCTGCATTGATAGCCTATCTACACTACCTACAGCATCACAAAGCATGGCAGCATTACAATTTTAATAAGCTACACATTTGTGCTGTCTATGATTCCAAACCAATTTCATTTCTGGACTGGAAATAGTGGTGCATTTGTGAGTAGGAGAATGAGAAGGGGGCTATCTATGTGTTTGAACTGGAGGGACAGGGTGAGAGAAAGGGAGAAGAGCTGTCACGCTTTTGAATTTCATAATATACAAAATATAGTAAATAGCCTTTGTCTTGTCTAAATACACAGATCAGCATGAAAACATAGCGTGCATGGTTCTGTTACATGATTCGCTGTAGGCCTGGAAACAATTTTTTAAGCTTACAACAAGCAGGTTAAATTCATTCAAGTGGATGGAAGGAGGATATTTGCAGCTAAAATTGTTTTAAACATTTTTTAAACATTGCACCATTTCTTTACATTGCTTGTCAACCTAAGCAAGTATTATGATGTCAGGTGGGTGTTAGTGAGTAGGCTACTAACAGCTACTTTACTGGATTTCATTGCTTGGCATACTTGGCTAATGTTAGCATGCTAACTAGCGATTTCTCAGATCAAAAACAAAGCTCTTTTCCCCTCTAATTCCAAACAGTAGCCTCATAACTATTAGACTGTCCATGATCACAAACGGTTGCTGATTAAATGACATAATTCCAAAACACCCTCTGCAACTCTTGCATCATGCAATGACTGGTTTAATGAGAACATAACAATTCTCCACCCAGCAGAGCAACATTGCTGTTTGCGCTTGCCCTCTGTCTCTCGAGTGAATCTCCGAATTCAAAATAGATCGCACGCTGTCACTCGTCCCGCCCCCTTTCTCAGGACTGTCTGTTTATTGGTTCACAGACTTCCCAGAGACAGTTGAAAGCAACATTACTATTGGCCGAGGGGCGTTTTGCCGTAAGGAGCGCTTTCGCCACGCTTTGTTGATTGCGACTTCATAAAAAAACCCTCCATATCGCAAAATTATGCATCGGAGAGCGCCATTTCGGCGCTCCTTCTTCACATGGCGCTCTAGGCGACCGCCTAGCCGGCCTATGCTTAAAACCGGCCCTGGTCATAATGTTGCATACCAATAATGTGTTTCATTAGGCAAACACTGTTATGTAGGCTGTCAATATAAAGGGTGGAATGATATCAAAGTGCAGTCAGCAAAGGTACCCTGACACTCTGATACTGAGGAATCTGATGAAGATGTTTGCTGAAATGTTTGTCCACATGCACTGAACATTAAGGATAAGAAATAACAAATACACATCTGTGTGGACACAGATTTTCCTTCTTTTTAATGCATGTCTAGTCCTGCACTGGTTGCACCGGATTGTCACTTTAGGAGTGCACAGTACGTGCTTTGCTTTGTTCTACCCTGATACTCATTCCATTTTTATTGGAGAACATTCCATGTTTATGCTCAGTCAAAAACTAGGCTGTTGACAAACTACCTAATTGCAGGTGTGCTGTAGACAGGAGCAATGTCTGCACATCTTAGGAATGAGCCCTCCTCATAAAGCTTCAAATCGCTCGTACCCTGTTTGTCATCTGTGTTCCAAACCACTGTCCAGGCTATTAAGGATACACTGCCATCTTGTGTTCAATGCAGTTGATTGAAAGCCATTGCTGACGATCTTTTAATTTCCAGGGCAGACGTTTAAAGTCCTCTTACCACAACCTCCGAGTCTCATCATTGATCCTGCATGAAGCAGCCATTCAAAAAACTAGCACAAGGTCACTCATCACTTCATGTGAACAATTACACTGGTGATGTCCCCTGGTGCTTACAGTTCAAATCATGAGCCCTTCCTAGGTTTAGAGGTTAATTGGATTCTTGAGGCATGATATTAAACAAGGTCTTGTGCAATTAGTGTGGTTTTCAGGGCAACGCTGACCGTTAAACATAGAGCTCAAACATCTGTCTCATTGGCAGCACCGAACCTTCCAAACATTGAGCGGGCCAAGCAATCTGTCTCGTGCTGGCAATGTGACCATTGGACCAATGACAAAAGAGAAGACAAAATACTTCAATGAATCTCCATGTAGGATGTGGCCCTGGGCAGCATCGTAAATACAAATATGTCTGTAGACGTCATTGTGTCTATCACAATACAAGGGAATTCCAAAAGGCTTACTGGCCTGAGTATGCTGTTTGTTCACTTACCGTATACATTCCTATTTAACTTCATGGGAAAAAAATCAAGATGGGGTGGGTGGGGGTGATGGGGTATGGGTTTTGAGGAGCTGTGTGTAAGCAGAAGGCTGAACATCTGTGTGATTCAAACTACTGTTGAGACTGAGTGAGCACACATCAATGTTCAAGAGGCATTTTTTGGGGTGGGGGTGGGTGATAAAAAATGCTTTTGCCCTCTTTGTCTAATTCAAACCCCGTTTTTAATTGCAAGTGACTCCTGAGTGGCCAGAACATCAATGGCACTTTAAAACCAACCATTGTTAAGTAGAGATTTTTACATCTTTGAGACAAGGCTGAAATACTGGTGGATTTTTTTGGCTATGTGATAAGGCAATAAACAGTCTCATTTCCAACATCCAATTCTGCTGAAAGTGATTTTATTCATCCTTAGAAGGAGAGACACAGATCCCTTTTAAGTCCAGCCAGTAGGGTGTCTCCTGGGACTGTGGCTTTTACCACCAGCCCCACCACACACAACTTCAGACATGCTCTCCCTCCTCCTTCCTCTCCCCCTCTCTCCTCTCTCCCTCTGCCCCCCTCTACTCTCCGCTCTTCACCAAGAGAATGATGTGCATTAATTGTCCCCATGAGGGACAAAAATGCCCTTGGCATTGCCCTCTAAAGCTGGCTAATCAGAAAGAACTTCTCTTATAGTCAGAGAGCATACAGTATACGGTATGCTCACTCTATTACAATGTTTACAACCCTAATAAAGTATCCATTTTGCTCATCTCATAGTTATGGTGATTTTCTATGGTGGCTATGCACTACCATATACATCACTCTTTATTTCATTATTTGTTTTGCTCAACCTCCTCTCAATAGCCCCTGAGGCCAATATCTACCATTTCAATCTACAGTACATTTACTTCCAATTACTGTTAAATGAATGGTCATGTGGAATTACTTAGAATCAAATAATTACTAGAATT